>NW_015160243.1:192370-218652 GCF_001447785.1 Gekko japonicus
GCCTTGTCATCCTACAGTATAGCACTTTCGTCATACAGAGAACTGAGTGTCAAATGGTTTACCATGGAATGTGTTGCTAACATTTCTTCTTGTGCCAGCCTCATACTGTATATGCAGAAATGCACTAGCCATGTCTAGTAATCTAAACCCCTTCCACTCTTACCTGGATGGCCCAGGATAAACTGATCTTGTCTGATCCTGGAAGCTAAGCAGGGTCAGCCCTGGTTAGTATTTGGGAGACCACCAAGGAATCCCAGGGTCACTATGCAGAGGAAGGCAATGACAAACCACCTCTGTTAGTTTCTTGCCTTGAAAAACCCAGGGGGTTGTGGCTGCAACTTGACAGCACTTTACACACACACAAACCCCCTCTACTTTCTACTCTTCTGCTTTAGGAATAGACTGCATGCTGAGGAGGAGATGAATTAAGGGAGGAACAGAAAGGAACAGCAAAGCACATTCCCCAGTAGGAGGCTGCCATAGGGTATTAAGGTGGATACCATAAAGTAATCTGTGGAAATTTCTTAGATAGGTTTTTATTATATGCATTGCTGTTTTCTTTACTGTTTTTATGTTGTTTTGTTGAATTTTATGCTGTGTATCTTTGTAACCCACCTTGAGTCTCTGCAAGAAATGAACTACCGGTACCTACATAAATACATTCCATGTGATGGGGAAATGATGGGGCTCTATCTATTGTAGAAGTGCCATAAGCCACTGTTTGCAGTAAAAGACAAACACAGCTACCTCTTGAATTTGGAGAGTACTACTGAACCTTTAAAAAAGAAAGAAAGAGAGACAACCACTTATTTTATTACTCAAATTTCGCTTTAAATTCGCTGCCAAGAACAGATGGATAAGGAACAGAAACATTTTATTTCTGTTCTGGATTATGCTTAAATGCCCATTCCTAGTATCGCTTGCCCTAGAAAATATTCTACTAGATATGAGAGAAAGAATCCATCTTGTCATCTATAAATAATAAGCACCTTGCATTATATATAGATAAGATTAACATATGGTTTGAGAAAGTGGACTTGTATTTGCATATCTAGAGCAGCTCAGTCTTTAATGTAAGTGAAAAACTTGCACTAGTTTTTCCAGTTCTGCTCAGTGATAGTGCTTTTCTTCACTGAGGAATGGGACTGATTCATTGTTTGGCTGATGAAGGAAACCAGTGGAATCAATCTTATAAGTTCTTATGAATGACCACCATTCTGTCCCAGTGAAGCTCATTAAACCATATATAGTCATTGAAGTAATGGCAGATCATCAAGTTAGTGTAAATGAAATATGCATCCTGGTCCAGAAAAGACTCTCTGTGCTTGTTAAAACAAGGTTCTGTGTGCAGAGTGGCATGGATTGAGACTATATGGACATGGCCACACAGATCTGTCACTTTTTATAACATAGTCACCTGTTTGCAAAAGGTGAAGGGTGTGGTAAAATAGGCCATCATGGGAACATTTTAACCACTGGAAATGATGCATTTAGTCAGTCAGCCCTTTAAGAAGTTCACCAACTTTAAACCAAATATCGCGTCATATCATATTCTTCATGCCACCAGCAGGCAAGTTGAGGTTTCACAGTCTGGTAGTCACTGTCTGGTATCTGAATCTCTCTGGTAGACAGATTCTCTCATCCAAATCCAAACCACCAAATCACTCTCCTAACTACCATAGAGATAGAAGAAAACTTTGGAACTCTTACTCATTAGAGAGATTCGCAACTAGGCAGGCTGTCCCTGCATCTGTCCTGTACCTTGGCAAGCATGAGTCAGGCTTAGGCTTAGTATGTAGTTGGAAAGACCAAATAACTCCACTTTCAAGGAAAAGGAAATTTTATCTTTAGTTTTATAAGCAACCATTGGTTACACCAAGTAAAATCGTACAGTTGAACAGCATCCAAACACGAGAAAATCAAATGTAGTTTTTTAAAAAATCCTCTTTTCCTAGATCTAAAACTTATCTATATGATGTTAAAGAGGTAGGCAGAAATATGTTAATAGTTCAAGATGGATTATTCAGGCTCTGTTCGTATTCTGTTTTACCTTTTTCGTCTAACTTTCCAACTATCTCTTTTTAGACCATGTGCCTGTGTTTCCTTCTGAGTCTGCAACATGACTACTCCAAAAGAATGTCTGTTCCCTTTCTTAAGGAGAGAGTTTATATTTCCCCAAAGCTCACAAAACCCCTCCCAAAGGAAATTCCCCTGGTAGAGAAGGGAAAAGAAAGTTAGAAAATTCTGGGATGTTCCCCATTGATGATGTGCTTTCTGACTTTGACCTTTCTTGGGTCTTTTTGTGTGTGTGTGTCTTTCTGGGCTGTATCCATTACTATAAGAATAGCTTTTTGGCTAACCTCCAAAGCTTGGAATTTAGAAAGGGGGAGAAAAGACCAGCTGTTCTGTGGACCAGACTACCTATAAGGGAAGTCTGAGCCAAACCCCTGAGTAGACACACAATATAAAGGCAACATTCACAAAGCAAAGTGGAACATTCTAACACAGATACCTGGGATGAAATGTCATATCACCACAGAACATAATGATAGAGGCAAATGCTTAGGTAGGCAAGGCTATAGAGACTGTAACAGATAGAGACAGAAGCTTAAGCTAACCCCAGTTCACCTGTTTTTCAAATCAGGGGGCATAGTGGCAGGGGCTTAAGCATTGCTCTTGAACAGTAAAGATGCACACATACCAAGCCCGATGAGATGTGAGAAGTCATTGATGAGAAACAACCCTATCATTTAATTACGTGTGAAAAAACTGTTGATTCAAGATCTGAATATCTCAGCATCTATAATTTCATGCAAAAATACTAAGCAGTTGTAGTGTCGAATACAAACCCTTTTCCCTGCCCCCAAAATGCTAAAGCCTGATCTTAGGAAAAAACAGGAATTCCCTCCCATCCTTGTATAAATGGGGCGTATTTTTGACAAAATCAGAAGACATAGGCTGTGATCACATGCACAATTAACCCCGCCACAGGCGCGAATACCTGCTGGATTTAAAGGGCATGATCAGATGTGAACATCTGGGAAGCACCCCGCACCCGTTGGCAACCCGTTTTGCTCTGCCGCAGAAGCGGAGTTAACAGACACTGGGGAAAGTCCAGTAGCAAATGGGTTGCTACGGGCCACAGACAGACTTTTTCCTGTCTGATCGTGCCTCATACTGTATATGCAGAAATGCACTAGCCATGTCTAGTAATCTAAACCCCTTCCACTCTTACCTGGATGGCCCAGGATAAACTGATCTTGTCTGATCCTGGAAGCTAAGCAGGGTCAGCCCTGGTTAGTATTTGGGAGACCACCAAGGAATCCCAGGGTCACTATGCAGAGGAAGGCAATGACAAACCACCTCTGTTAGTTTCTTGCCTTGAAAAACCCAGGGGGTTGTGGCTGCAACTTGACAGCACTTTACACACACACAAACCCCTTCTACTTTCTACTCTTCTTCTTTAGGAATAGACTGCATGCTGAGGAGCAGATGAATTAAGGGAGGAACAGAAAGGAACAGCAAAGCACATTCCCCAGTAGGAGGCTGCCATAGGGTATTAAGGTGGATACCATAAAGTAATCTGTGGAAATTTCTTAGTGCGCTCTCATAGCGTTGGAATGGTCTGATTGGGCCATCTCGACACTGTGCTGTTTCTCCCCCTTTGCAGTATGCGCATCATCGCACACTTCATCGGGAGCCCTCAGTGCTAAGATGCAATTCATCGATTCCCCATTTAAGCGCATAGGGAACAAACAGCAAAAAAAACCCCCACTGACTCACCCGTGGTTTGTCTGATCACGCAGTGGCGGGCTGCCCCTGCAGCTTCCAAGGACTGTGTGATCGCACAACTGTGGGTCAATTTTCTCTGGCGGGAATAGCCTCACTTCCCCCCCCACACGTTATCTCACATGTGTGACCGCCACCATAAGTCAGTAGTGTCCTATCCCATGCCTTACTATGAAGCATATTTTCTCCTAGCCAGAACGTATATGAGAAGTCAGTCAGGATGGCAGAAAAATCCTAAAGAAACCCAGGGATAGAGTGCAATATTGGGGCCAACTCACCCATACCTCCCATCTGTCAACTGATTATGGCTCCTAGGAAAAGAATGAAAAGCCCACTCCCATGCTAATCCATGCCTGTCTACCTGTGCTCTGGCAAGCAATCATTTTAATGGCCTGTAGAAAGGGGATGTGCCCTGACCTAGATAGCCCAAGCCAGCTTGATCTCATCATATCTCAGAAGCTAAGGAGGGTCAGCCTTGGTATTTGGATGGGAGACCACCAAGGAAGTCCAGGGTCATGATGCAGAGACAGGCAATAGCACACCACCTCTGAATGTCTCTTGCCTTGAAAATCCTATGGGGTTGCCATAACTTGGCTGCAACTTGATGTCACTTTCCACCAGGGAATTCTTTGCCCTTTCTGTTTGACATTTGAGAGGAAGGCTCTCTTGGATGAGGGTAAAATGCTGGAGAATTTCATCACAATTGGGGATGTATATGCACAAGTATGAAAGGAATTACATCAAAAATGTGTTTCCCACTGAAACCAATTATCAGAATCCCTAATACAATTTGCTTTACTTCCAATATTGAAAAAGTCTAACTCAAACTTAGAAATGACTCCAAATCTTACTGCTGACAGCCCTAATGGTTCCCATCTTTTACTACAAAATGTTTAACATCCCACTACAGCACAGCTCAAAGTGCAGTGTTTTTTCCAAACAAAGAGACTAAAATTTAGCCCACTTATGAATAGATCTCCTCAGCTACTTGTCCAAATTGCATTGTTTGTATAATGAAGACAGCCATTGAGTCTTGTTTTATGACCATTGCCCTTGGGTTCTTGAGAGTCCGTTTGCTCTACCCTGAACTTTGGACACAATATGAAGACTTTCACTTGTTTTCTGTGCAAATGACCTTTCAGACTGTGTGGGAATGTTTGCACAGCACCACGCCACTTCTGCCCTCTTCCACAAACCAAACTCCTTCACGCGTCTCTTCAGATTAGCACCATCAGTAAACAAGGCCAGCTCTCATGAGTGACTGCTGATGTCAGCAGCTTGTGAGTTGCACACAGAGGGGGCCTCTGACCCTTTGCACTCATTTCCAAAGTGTGTGCATGAAGGGAGGGGGGAATAAAGTCAGCAGGGAGATTTCCCTTCCATTTCCTCCTGTCAGGCTGCTGGAACAATTAAAGAGACAAAGTGAAGTCTAAGCCACACCATATTTGTGAACACTGTGACTTTAAAGTACTCTCCAGTCCTAGAAATGATAGACTGAAGAGACCAAAGAGATCCTCAGATCTCTATGCTATCGGGCATTACCAGACCACTGCACTGTTTGGTAAAATACCATATTTCAAATATGTCCCTATAAATATAAATCAAGGAAAATGAAGAAGGCCAAAGGTGGAGGGGAACCCAGTACTACCATGATTAGAAATGATGATTTACACATGGAGAATTGTTCCTCTATAATGGAGTAGTTTTGTAAATATCCAATTTATCTTGGTCATATATAAATATTGTAGACCTGGCAAGAGACTAAAAGACTCTATTAGAATCTGAAGTTGCTGCACTTAGTCAAATACATTTACATAAAAAACATCATTGGTCAGTGGTAAATCTCTCTCTGTTGGCAGTTTGTCTTTGGAGAGGAGAGAAAACATGGCTGCCTAAATGTAATTAAAACATGGTAATCATCATGCTGGGAAAACAACAACTTTGGGTTTCAGTTAAAATATAGCACAGAGGTTGAAGATATGGCATACCGCCAGCGAGCCCTTAGAAATGAACAAGGCTCAATGCTCTGTATCATGTCCTAATTGCTACACTGTCTGCTTGGAGAACTGCATTAATAATTTTTTCCCCAGTATGCAGGAAGGCAAGGACATTTTCATACACAGATACAGGAACTGCTGTTGCATAGAATGCCAAATACATGCTTAATGTCACAGGCTTGTATGTTTTAAGATGAACTATTGCTAAATGTAACACAATGTCTTTATGCTTGGATATAAAATAAATGACTGAGCGGTGTTGCACCATCTGATTTTGGTAGAAAAAGCTATCAAACCATTTTATAGGCACTGCTGTATCTGGGGGATGCTTTCCTCATTTATTTCAGAGTAGTTCTGTTCAAGAGAATAGGATGGGTTTACCATTTGATAACTACATGTCTATAAATACTGACAGTGCTTATGTCATCCTGATATGGCTTTAACTGCATGAATATATATAAGCTAGGAGACACTGACTGTTGAGTAACTGACTGATGGGATAGGAAAATATACATTGACCATGGTCAGATGTGCCTTTAGATCTGCTTCAGCTGCGAATCCATGATGTTTAAAGGGCACGATGAGACAGCAACATCTGGAAAAGGTCCCACAACCATCAATACCCCGTGCTGCCCCACCACAGGTTAAAAGACACCAGGGAAAGTCCGGTCCTGATGCTTGCCGATGAGCTACGGATGAGCTACGGATGGACTTTCCCCTGTCTGATTACTCAAGCACACTCTCATGCCATCAGGATGGCCTGCTCATTCCATCCCAACTCGGTGCTCTGTTTTCCGCTCGCTTAGCAGTATGGACATAACCGCATACTCCATGGGGAAGCCTCAGTGTGGAGGTGCGATTCCTCATTTATGCACATGGGAAACAAAAGGAAAAAAACTCCACTCGACCGAACATGCCATCTGATCAGGCAGTGATGGGCTGAGCCCGCCGCTACAAAGGATGTGTGATCGCACAGCACCGTGTTAATTTTAACCCGGGGAAGTAGGCTCGCTTCCCCTCAGCACCAAATGGGACGTCTAACCATGGCCATATGCTTAAAAATCATCCTGAAATAAATTAGTACAACATGAGATATTACAGTGATTCTTTGAATGTCACTTACACATCAGTTTACTCCAGGCTGATTTACCAAGAATAAGGATTCAGAATCAATACTATGGATTAGAATCCTCAGTGTGATCATTAGCATTCTTTGAAGGAGTATTTGAATACAAAAGTGGGATTAAAGAAGTAAATAATCCAAGCTACATTAACTTCATTATACCAAATGATTACAAGTCTTCTACCAAATGAACTACTGGCAGCCAACATGTATAATAGCCCCATTGTACTGAGATATTTTGCAGGGTTTTTTTTTTTTACTGCTGTAATGGTAATTAATGCATAAATAATATTAGCACAATATTCCATATATGCAGTATCAGAAACCAACAAGCAAAGTGTCAGCTCCCCTTGGAGTGCTTATCAGATCTCCACAGATCAGGGATTTGATCTTTTCTCAAGGGAAAGCTTCTTGCATGGAAGGAAACTGCCACCATTAGGGGAACAGATCTGTAGGATCCAACTCTAATAGGATTTTTGTAATCATCCCATTTCCCAAGAGGTAACCTATTTCATTCCTGTATTGGAACACTATATAAAAGTTTGATTTCTCAAAACAAAAGTTTCAAGAGATAATTTGGAGGGGGAGGACTAGATAATGAAGCTCGGGTTGAAATCTAAGTACCCTTATTTGAGATCCCATTTATATTTCATCTTCTTGTACTTGCCATACACATTGATGGCATCACCACCATCATCTACTGTAAATATTTGTTGTTCAGTCACACAGTCTTTACGACCCCATGAACCACATCACACCAGGCCCTCCTGTCCTCTGCCGTCCCCCGGAGTGTGCTCAACTTCATGTTCGTTGCATCAATAACACTGTCTAACCATCTCATCCTTTGCCATCCCCTTCTTCTTTTACCTTCAATCTTTCCCAGCATCAGGGACTTCTTCAGTGAGTGCTTCTCAAAAGCTTATGCTACAATAATGTTTGTTAGTCTTAAAGATGCCACTGGGCTTTTTTACTATTTTGTATATTTACAGGTTTGGCTTTTAAAGCCAAAGCCAAAGCCAAATCTGTAAATATACAAAATAGTAGAAAGCCCTGTAGCACCTTTAAGACTAACCAACTTTATTGTAGCATAAGCTTTTGAGAAACACAGTTCTCTTCATCAGATACTGTGTTTCTTGAAAGCCTATGCTATAATAAAGTTTGTTAATCTTAAGTCCCTGCCACACGGCAGGAAAAAAACCGGGCAAAGTGCGGCTTTTAAAAGCCGCACCAAAATAGAGATGCCGCGGCGGGATCCCACGGATCCCCTGAGCCGCGGCGCCATTGCTCCCTGGCACGATCAGATGCCGGGGAGGAAGCGACAGTCGGGAGAGGGAGGCTGCCGAACTGTGCATGTCTGAGCATGCGCAGTTCGGCCAGGAGCTGGGGATGAGCCGGCGGAAGGACCCGCCGGCGATTCCACAGCCGGCCTTGATGCGCCCTTTCCTGAAGAACCACCTAGGTAGGTGGTTTATTTTTGATGCAGGGTTTTGGGTAGAAGGGCCAGATCGGGAACAGGCGTGCCACGCTTCCCAGATGTTGCTGTGGGATCGTGCCCGTTTGCTGTGCCCCCAATCCGTCCCTCTGCCGGCCCAAAACCTCTCGTGTGATCGGGGCCTTAAAAGTGCTACTGGGCTTTTTACTATTTTGCAATAACAGACTAACGTGGCTAACTCATCTGGATCTGTAAATATACAGTTGAAATATGATTCCTTAAGGTTGGAAGGACAAAAGAAGCAAAGAACATTTACTTAAATTCTTTTGTCTATTTTAGCTGAAGTTGTCTCAAACAACGTTTAGAAGAAATGTAGTGCTCATTAAGACAATTTGAAAATACTTACCACCCATTCAACAGATTACTTTGTTGTGAATTAAAAAAATGATTTAGTAGATATATTTCAATCTGCTGCAGTTTTTATGGCCAAAATCACACATGCAATTTTAAAATGCTTTAATTATCCGTTGTGATTGGGAATATTCCTTTGACTGAACATTATTATTGGTCAAAAATTAAGGTTTCCTCACTACTTTGCTGGCCTACAGATAATGAAAGAGAAAACAAACCATTTTTGTATTACCTACTCATCCTTGCTGCGCAAAGCAATTAGGGATGCCACAAATTTCTCAGTGAACCTGTTCAACAGTCAAACTTCTGTTGTTAGACACTCATGATCAGACTGTGAGCAGATGGGTATGTTTGGATTGCACCAAGCAACTCAAATAGCTGTCAACCAAGAGTGCAGCTCTTTGTTGGATGGAAGCTGACTCACAAATCATTGGGTTCAGCTGGAAGTCAGGTAATGACCCCCCCCCCAGCAAAATAACTACACCGTGAAGTTACAAAATGGAGAGGCAGAAAGGGTTAACTTCTTTCCTTTTCTCTGCAGCCCAAGCCAACAGCTTGGGGAGAAAAGGAGGGGAAATCAGCTGGGTTTCTGATCCTCCCCCAATCTGCTTCATGTCAGCAAGTCTTGGAGGTCACATATTTCTCAGCATGGGAAATAAGAAACACCCAACTTTCACCTGATCAGCTGGGAGTTGGGTCCCATCCACCCCTCCGTCCTCCAAAAACTTAGGTGGGTACAGAGCAAAAATTTCCCTGCAGATTTCAAACCATCAAACAGACTGGCTGCCTGCTCATCACTGGTGAACTGAATTGGTAAGTGTTTGAACATCCCTAAAAGCAATTGCTTTGTGTGTGAAGCAAGCATTCTCGATCTTTTCACCACTACAGTACAACAAACATGCTTAAAAGTGCTTGGAGACATGGAGGGAACAAGAAGGAAGAGGGACACAAGTGGCTAATGGATAATTTGTAGCTTTGACAACAGAATGGATAAAAGTCCAAAGATTGCATTTGCCTTTAACTCCACCTTTTTTCTTTATGGAGGAGTGTGTTAGGAAAGATATCCATATAAAATCTAAATCAGAACCAGGGAATTGTGATGGATTCTGGCACTGTGTTCTCTTTTCTTTGTTGAACTTGATTCCAACTTCCATCCTCCATTTTCACTTAAAGCAGAAAAGTTCAGAATCAGAGTTTCTTCACTCTGCCACATCTGTCATTCTTCCCTTTTATTTTTCACTGTAGTTCACTGACAGCTCTCATGTTGTACTAGCAGTTTCTCTTTTCCTTTCCTTCTCCTGTCTACTCGATGTTTTGTGTCACTGTATACAGAAACTCAGACCTCTGCGAGCCAGAGTTGGTATAACTAAAAACAAGGTAGCCCACATTTCTGACTGTTAAAGGAAGACATCAAACTGACATTTCCACATAGGGAGGAGATATTAAATTTTAAAAAGCCATTTCCACATGTGCATAAAAGAGATGTTAGGGGGACAATTAAAATATCCTTCAGTTTTTATGAAAGATATCACAACAATAATAAGGTTAACAATTACAAAATATTTCCAAATGTGTGAAGCAAACATCTATCCATGCAAACTTAAAAAGAAAAAAACAAAATACTATATTGCTGGTGGTTAATATCAAATAAGACAACAAAAATACCTCCAACAAAACAAAACACAAAGCTACTTGTTGGAGGTACCGTTTCTCTTTGGCTGACTTTCTACATATATGGTAAATATGTCCTGCTGTGATCACTTAAGATAAAAATTCAATTAAATACAAGAATGAAAAATTGTGATGTGGCAGTAACTCCTAAAATCATATTACTAGAACTGTTTAATGAAATGGTACAAAGTATACAACTCTTAATTTTACCTCTTACCACTGACTTGCAATTATTGTTGTAGTTAAAAATGTAAGAAATCCAAAAATGCCTAAGAGAAAAGATCTCTAAATTTTGGCAAATAGAATAAACAAAGTCAGAAAGCTATAAGATAAGGTTATATAAGAGAAGATATGTCAAGAATGGTTGTGCTTTGACTGATTTTTGAAGTAGCATAATATTGATGTATATAACTTTCCCACAATCCTTTAAACTTATTTTTAAAAGCCTTTTCATTAATTTTAAAATTTAGATAAAATATTATTTTAATAAGTGTGCATCATGTAGAACTTCTGTACATAGGTAACATAAAAATTACAGGAAAGCTAAAATGCAATTGTAAATCTACCTTCCTGCAGTGCCATCAGGCCCTTTAAAACAATCTGATATAAAAACATTTAAAACTGTATTTATGACTTTTACACCCCACAAAAAGAGTTTCAAAAGAGCTTTCAGTGGCATGTGTGAGATTCATCTTAAGTGTAATCATCTTCCTAACTCCAGCTAACTGGGATCTGAGGGCAGAAAGGAGGGGGGAAATGCTATTGTCACCAACTTTGTGAGAGGTTTTAATACATGCAGTATTTTATAACAAGAGTTTTTCTTAAGTGAGTTTAAGTGGCTTTTTAAGTTCTTCAACAGCACAGTTCCTGATTAATAAAACAAGACAAGAATGTTAGCATCCAAAGTGCTACCCTCTTTCCTTCAGTGAATGTAATATTAAGAACAAATATTAACTTGCAGAGTTCTAACGTTTTGTAACAAGGGGTTTCATCTTCCAGTTTCAGGAGATCATTACGGAAGACCTTTGATAAACCTGGAGAAAAATGTATTTTTGACAGTTATCCTTTTAATAGTTGGAAGCCCAATTGCTTTGAAGCTAACTGTGCACACAAAAAGGTGCCTATTATTTTAAGCTTTTTTAAAAAAAGAAAGTTATTTGTTTTAAAAGGATTTTCACTGTCTTAGTTTTGTAAGCCCCTTCATACAGCAGAACAAAAGCCAGTCTATGAAACGATTCTGAACTTGGACAAACTGTAAAAAAGGGGGGGGAGGGGGAAGCAAAGTTCTCTGTTTTATCAAATTTGATTGCTGCAGCTGTTCCCATTTCTGTATTTTAAAAATAGCTTTATTCAGTGCCTTGTTGGCTAAAGGCCAGAGTATCATTAGAACATGATGTACAGAAAACCTCTATTCTGTACAGATACAGAAATATATTTAAGATCAGTGGGGGTCATCCGAAGCAAACACTTGTAAGAGGAAAATGGAATTTTAATGTGTTCAAACCATTCGCTGCTTTTAGCTGGATATTTAAGAAATCCAAACCTGATATCTTCCTGTTTGTCTGGCTGGTATCAGATTGCACAAAACAATATGAACAAATCAGGACTGTTCCCACTAACAGAAATAGAGCTCATTCTCAGATTACTTACAACAGTTTTGGCATCCACTTCAAATGGTTTCTAGTAATTTTATATATTTAATTGCTGTATAAACATGCCCCTATCTAGAAAGGAATGGTACCGGAACTGGACAAAATGGATCAATGCAATTTACATTTGAGTTATTCATCTTGTTAAATTTTACATCCCGGATGGTCTTCATATGAATTCAAGGCAAAACTTAAGGATTTCTATGAGGGTTTCAGCATACTGCTCATATACTGCTCTATTCCCTGATCTTAGTATATATTCCCTTCTTTCCTTCCTCAAAGGAATTTTTCCATATGTAAAGGTATCCCAAAGACTTCTGTTGTGTTTTCTCCACTATTCCTTGCAAGCTGTCACCAACTATCCATACACCGAAGCAACTGCTTCAGAATTGCTTCTCAGAGAGAAAACAATATTGATGAGATGAGAAGAGATGGAAGAAGCCCTTTACCTTGGCTAAATTGTTACAGACCAACTGTTCAGTAGTACTTTACAGAGGAGCACATACTTCTGCTCCCTTCTCTCTCACACCTGAGAACAGATGAATGATTAAAGTTCAATGAGGGTTAGGTTTAAGGACTAAAAGGGATAATCAATAATGAGGAATGGAGAATTATGCTGAAGGAATGGGAGTAACAGCAACTGAAAAGTACACAGTGTTAGAGCATACAAATAGAGGTGTATAAACATTTTTAATGGCTTTGGAGATTCATTAATTGGCAACTTAGATGACATGTTACACTCATCCTGGGGGAAGCCAGAAGTCCTGTGGTTACTTTCCCTGCATCTGTTCTACATCACTGCTGGAAGGGAAAGTTCAATATATACTTTACCCATAAATTCTATCTATGAGGAAAGGAAGGAGTAGGCATGCAAAACCAGAAAGTGAAAGATTCCCAGTGCATCTTTATGTCGTAAAACATTCTTCTTCTGTATTTACATTTGGGGATGTTAAATAGTTTTGTAACATATGGAGTGGGTGCTAATCCTGACTTAAGCAATAATGATTTCTCAATATATGTATTCATAAGTTCTGTTGATTTAGGAGGATGGTGCATATTTTTAAATCTCTGTTTTTAATAAGTTAATAATGTCTTCCTGATGCCATACTTATCTGAATGTTATGGAGACGTGACCCTCAGTTTGAGAAAAAGCAACAACACATCATTTTTTACCAACCATAGAGCAGAGATGCCTTGTTATTTTCTGGAAGTTGTGGTAATTTCCCCTCCTTAAATAAAATTATTTTTATATTACATTTTTATTCTACCCTCTCACCAATGAAATCAGGGTGGTATATGTCATAAACTCACCTTGATTTTATCCTCACAACAACTTTTTGAAGTAGGTTTGGCTAGAAGAGTGGTTGTCCCAAAGAGAAAAGTAGTGGTTCCACAGTTGGCTGAGAGATTGCAGAAGGTAATGTTGGGGAAATGCTGCTCATCCCCATGGCATTTATACTATAGGGTCCTCCTGCAGGGTTCCATTTTGTCCCTGTGGAAGAAACCACTGGGACAGGTCAGCCAGGGGACTGGAGTGAGGGATCATCAATATGTAGATGACTACCAGAACTATTTATCCTTAGTAAGTGAGTCACGTGGGCCTGCTGGAGAAGATCATGGAATGGATAAGGGTCAGTAAATTGAAGCTCAATCCAGACAAACTGAGGTCCTATTGGTTTTGGAAAGCTGCTTCAGGACTGCCGAGTCAGCTTGTCCTGGAGGGGGTTGCACTTTCCCTGAAGGAACAAGTTCATATAGGGTTGCCAACTCCTAGGTTCCAATGGGGGTCCCCCCACTTTTAGGGGCTTCAATCTGCTGCTAGACAGCTGGGGAAACCCCACCTCCAAACAGGGACATTGTCGTGTGATGTCCCCGATGTGATGTCATTTTTGGGTGACACCATCATGCCAGGGATGTCATACAGCAATGCTATGGTTTTGGGGCAAACTCTATGGTTTTGAATGCAACACCCCCCCCCCCAGAGTTTTGCCCCTAAACCAGAGCATCATTGTGACAATGTCACTTTTGGGTGACACCATTGTGTCAGGGACACTGCAGTGCCCCTCAAATCCCCCCACTGGGATGGCAAGGGGACCTGGCAACCTTAAGTTCATAGCTTGGGGGTGCTGCTGGGTCCTGACGCAGTGTTAGAGTTTCAAGTCTCCTCCATGGCATGTTATTGCCTTTTATCACCTTCAGCTAATATGTGAGCTATGGTCATTCTTCAGAAAGTGTGATGCAGTCATGGTGATCCATGATTTGATCACATCCAAGTTAGATTACTGTAACATGCTTTATGTGGGGCTGGCTTTGAAAATGTTCTGGAAATTTCAGCTGGCTCAAAATGTAGCAGTCAAGCTATTTTCTGGGGTTAGTTATAGGGATCATACCACCCCTGTGTGGAAAGATCTGCAGTGCCTACACATATGTCTCTGGGAACAATTCAAAGTTCTGGTTCTTACCTTAAAGGCCTAAATGGCTTGAGACCAGGGTACCTGAAGACCAGTACAGGTCTTCTCCTGTACTGTTCAGCCCACCAATAAAGATCTGGCTCTCCAGCCTTGCTCTCCATGCCCCCACCTTCAGAAGTGAAGCAGGTGACAATAACTGGTCATTTTCTGTGGTAGTACATCACTCTTTATGCTCCCTGGCACCTACCATACTGTCTTGTAGGAACCAGGCTAAAATATCTTTTTAGACATGCTATTAATGAGGAATTTTGACTTTCTAGTTTTTTAATGGTCTGATTCTGCTCTGAGGTATCTTTTATGGATAATTTTATGCTGTTTACATTCATGGGCCTGTTTTAATGGCTTGTTTTTATAATGATAATTTATTATTTTAATTGCTAACACACCTTGAGCAGGACTCTGAACATGTGGCCCAGAACCCTCTTAAACAAACAAATAATCATTTTATAGATAAGTTTAAAATCTTGGATAATCTGTGGATCATTTACTTCCATAGGTATACTTAAAGGTATACTTTCCCTTGCTCGAAAGCTAGTCAAATCCGACTCTAGGGGGCGATGCTCATCTCCGTTTCCAAGCTGAAGAGCCAGTGCTGTCCAAAGACATTTCCGTGGTCATGTGGCTAGCATGACTAAATGTCAAGGCGCACGGAACGCTGTTACCTTCCCACCGAAGTGGTACCTATTTATCTACTTGCAATTTCTTGCTTTCGAACTGCTAGGTTGGCAGGAACTGGGGCCAGAGACAGGAGCTCACTCCGTCATGTGGCACTAGGGTCTCTAACTGCCGAACTACAGACCTTCCAGTCTGTAGTTCAGCGTCTTTACCACTTGAGCCACCGCAGCCCCAGAAATCCTATAGGACATCTCTAAAAACAGGATCAGAAACAATAGGTGGGTAAGGGATGCTGCGCACTCTTACATCTAGCTGGGTACGAAATCTGCATGATTACAGTAATCTGTCACAAAATACTGACAATAGCTTTAATTAAAAATGGTTAATCTATCCATCATTGTATTAAAAAACTAAGAAATATTTTGTAGCAGCTGCAAAACTTAGGGTGGACATTCTCATTTGGTTCCAGTTGTACTTTGCATTCCCTCTTTCACTGAAGTCTCCAAATGCTCAACTTCCAATTCTTCAAGGTCTCAGTTTTAGCCACTTATCTTTCTTCTTCCACCACCATGCCAACAGGCTCATTTGTCAGTACATTCCTAAAGGTGGCATATTTCTTCATATTAAGAGGGGGGGGGGAGTCCTTGTGTTTCTCACCCCAGACAGGAGATGCAACAACTCGGACAGCTATGAAAAGTCATCCTGCATTATGCAGATGAAGAAAGTTTAGGTCACATGGTTTAATTTACATAATTTATGCTCATATTTTTGTCTTATGGTGGCAGGATTCTGTACCCCCTGCTGACAACAGTGAATGGGAAAGATTGCCTGATAATATTTGGCAAGGTTCCCCTTTTTTGTGAAAAAATATTGAAATAATTGATACTGAGGGCTATACTTTAGGCTTAAATACATGCTTAATGCAGCCGACTTCAATTGGGCTATTTATGTGCTTAAAGTTAAGTATGCGGACAAGTGCTTTTCTGCATTGCATTTGTATGTCAAGGGCTCAAATCAGAGAACAGAGGTCTTTAAAATACTGCTTCTTAAAACCAAGACAATATAGATACAGCACTAACTAGAATGTGCTTTATAACTTTGAGGCCTATTCATAGTGACTGTATATATTCAGGAAGGCCCCTTCTATAGTATCAGGTATTCATCCACAGGAAAGACAAGGGACTGTGCTCTAAAAAAAAATTAGCCTCAGCACAGGGTCCAGAAGTGCAGGCGGCAACTTGCAGCACTTAGCAAAGAATGAAAAGGAAGTGAATGATGCAGGTGCACTAATAAATGGGTGGTCTTTGGATTATAGTATTTATGTGTGCAGTGCTGAGCTAAACAGCAACCTAAATGTTACACAGACAAAGTAGCACAACAAGAACATCTGTGTTGGGGGACTGAACTGGCATGGCTGACACCTCCAGTGCCAGGTGCAAAGGAAATATCAGGACAGCTTGAGAAATCTTGACTGCAAGCATCTGTGTACATCAGATTATCTCCTACACACTATGGATTGCAGTATTTATATTGTACATCTGGCTCTGGATTGGTTGTGTGGTAGGTTTTAGTCCTCCCCATACTGGTGCTCAGGTCTGAAGATGGAAGCCGTACAATTTCCCTCTTCTCACAGTAAAACTATTAGGCTTTAAAATACTCCTTGACTTCTTTGAAAGAGGATACATTTTGCATAAACAAAAAGTGTAATTCAATATGATTTATCAGTTAATAACTTGAAGATTGCATTTATCTTTGAGCTGTTGAGTACCAGGCCACCTTTAAGTTTTTTCACATTTGATTTCAGATCATTGTGGTAGAGAGTTAAATATGAAATAAAATATTATTCTCAAAAGCCTCTGCTGCTAAAGAAACGTTTGTAAGTCTCGGGTTTGCTGCACACTTGCTTCAGAATTTGGGTAAATCACTTCAAATTAATTCTTAGGACATGTCCAGGACTCTAGATGCCTGTACTTGACTGTAGGCCAAGAGACTCTGGAGAAGCTGGAAGCAGAAAAGCTGGCAACAGTGCAGAGGAACAGCCTGAAGCCCAACAAGAGGTAGGGACTACCCTGCAGACTAGGCAAAGACAGAAGGCTATGCTCCTCTATACTCAGCCTGGCCAATTGGGAAGCTTCATTTTGCCCACCAGTCACAACCCTGACTGTTCCCTGGAAGGCCAGATAATGAAACTGAAGCTCAAATACTTTGGCCACCAAATGAGAAGGGAGCACTCACTGGAGAAGACCCTGATGCTGGGAAAGATTGAAGGTCAAAGAAGACGGGGACGGCAAAGGATAAGATGGTTGGACAGTGTCAGCGACGCAACGAACATGAAACTGAGCCAACTTCAGAGGACAGCGGAAGACAGGAGGGCCTGGCGGGAGCTGGTCCATGGGGTCGCGAAGAGTCGGACTCGACTGTGCGACTGAACAACAACAACACAAGGGGCCACATGTTACATCCCTATTCTCTGCTGTACCCAAAGATGGCTTCTAGGCTTAACTCCTCAAATGGCTCACCAACCTACTTTCTGCCTCAATCAACAAGTTTGGGAGATCTTGGAACTACACTGAAAATAGCTCATTCAAATATGTTTTTGAAAAAAGTAACCTTTTTCCTGATGTACTCATTAGAACAGTGTTCTAAGCCCCTTCTCCCTTATGAATTTTCTCTCCCTTATCCTAATGCTGAATTATTAAATTATGTTCATAATTCTGTTCCTTCTCCTATCCTTATTATTGAGGAAAACATCCTATTCCTAAAAGCAGTTACAATAGCTGAGAATAAACACTAGCTCTTTAGTACATTAAATCCAATCATGCCTCTTATAAGAACAAATGCTTAATTTAAAAGAGTATCCAGCAATTTAGGCTTCTAAATGTTTTTATGTATGTGTTCCAGAGGGCATCTACATATTCAGTGTTGTACATAAATTGAATTAGCTTGTGTCTGCATGAGGATAGCTCTCTTTGAAAATAATTTGTCCTTTAAGAGCTCAAAAATATAAGAGGCCTTTCCTTAGGGCTGCCAAGTCCCCCCGGGGGGCGGATTTCCCCCCCGCTTTAGAGGCCCGATTTCCACCACCGCGGAATCGGGCCCCGGGGGAAACCCCACCCCGGCGTGCACATCACCCAGAGGTGACGTGATGATGCCGGGCATGCTGGGGGCGGGGCCACAGCCATCTGAGGGGAAAACTCTATGCGGGGCCACAGCCATCTGAGGGGAAAACCCCGTCCCCAGAATTATTTTTATGGTATTGATACCACTATCACTAATACACGCAATCTGTAGAATAGGCACTGATGTAAATTTTCCCACAAATACATTTTAAAAAGAGAATGTTAATGCAATGCTGACCATTACTGCCAGCTTGACCAGGCAAAATGAACTGTTTGCGCTATTTGTTACAGCAGTGGAATGGATGCTTGTGTAGACAGCCCATGCCCCTCTTCCTGAGCCTGATGCCCTATGCTTGGCCAGATGGTTCCCTGTGCTCCTACATGCAGCCAAGGAAGGGGAAGCGCAATCAAGGAGGATGGTCAGCCCTGATAATTTAAAGATTCAGGACAGCCAGATACTCACAAGCTCGGGGCCAATTCACACAAACTTGTATGGATGGATAAATGGTTCCATGTTGTGTTTGTATGAGGTAAAGTAAGTCATAGGCTCACTTCATGAAAGTAGTGGCTTGTTTCCATCCTATTTCACAAGTTAAGAGAAATATTCAAATACACAAAAGAATTAAAGAAACTCTCCAGCATTTGTAACACTACTGCTAGTTCAGAGCAACATCTAGATGTTGCTGCCATGTTGATTACACAGAATAAGTTGTAAAATATCATTGCAGATATTTCATTTTGCTTATTTAACATGCAACATTTCTTGCAGAAGGTTTACATAAACCAATACATTGTTCAGAAAAAAAACCCGAGGCATTCAGATGACTCCAACGTTTGCTACTATAATGTTCATTTAGCCCTTTGGCTGAGATCCCTGGGCTCATTTCCAATGAAATCAATGAAAGGTTTTATTGATATCAATGGCACCTCTAACTTAAGTCAATAGTGGCTGTGGATGCCATCTTAGGTGCTTGATGGTTAACTGAATTTAGGTGCTCAATGCTGAATTAAAGCTCTGCTCACACATCTTTAGTACAGAATATTGATTTATATTGTTTGAGATACTATAATTTGTGTAGTCTAATCACAAAAACGATCAACCTAGTCACTAAATTCTGCCCCCTTCTCCAAAAATCGGATGAAAAAAGGCAAGAATACTTCCACTTGCAACTGTAGAAAAGGTACACTCTGTTTTTGATTCTGTAAACACCTCCTTTAATGAAAAGGACTATTTTATCATCTTGACAACTGACATTCCACTGTATCCTCATATTATCCACTAAGCCTCCGAGATTAAAAAACAAACAGACATAAAAATAATCACAAAGAAAAAAAATGGTTAAAACTAATGAGTCTGATATGATTTTTAAATAATACAACAAAGTAGGATTGGCCATGGATAAAGATTTAAAAGTACATTTTAATAAATGGTAAATAATGATATATGAAACTTTAGAAAGTGTTGATTTCCCATGAAATAAACCATTGCAAATTTAGCATTGCCTTGTTATTCACTTTCTCCTTGTTAACTTCAGTTTTTAAAGCCAGACTCCTCCATTATTTTCTGACCTGAAATGAAATACCATCTGGCACAAGCATGTTGCAATTTGAAATAAGTGAAATCAATTATTTTTTCCTCTCAAGATGAGTTTAAAATTAGTTTTGAAGATCAAACTATTTAAACTATTATTTTAAAAAAATAAATGCAGGGCATTATATGCATCACTATAAAGAATAACATATATTCCCAGCTATGAGCTTATTAAATACTAGGAGGAAGGCCCGTTGTAGAGGGGAGAGAACGAGCACTAGAAGCAAGCAAGGAAGGAAGGGAGGGAGGGAGGGAGGGAGGAGAGAGAGAAAGGAAGATAGAAAGAGGGAGGTAGGTAGGCAAAGAATGGAAAGAGATGGGGAGGGCAGGAAGAAGGAAGGGAGAGAAAGGGGGGAAGGAGGGGGGAGGGCAAGAAGGCAGGGAGATGGGGAAGAAGGGAGGGGTGAGGGGAAGAATGCAAAGAGACAGGGAGGAAGGAAGGAGAGAAAGGGTGAGGGAGGGCTAGAAGGTAAAGGAAGGAAGGAAAAGAGGCTGAGAAAGAAGAGCAAGAGTTGGCGGGAAGAGACAGAGGTAGGAAGGGCAAGGGAAGGGGAACCGGCCGGGTCTTACCGGGGTGGTGCATGGGCCGGAGTGGGCACGTCGCTTCCTGGCCACAGTCACTGTGGCGGAGCGGGGGAAGGTGGCGCCAGGACTTGAGTAGTGCCCCCCACCCACCGTGGCAGCCGAGCAGGGAAAGGTGCTGCGGGGGGGCGCAGGAAGTCCCTCCCCAGTGGCCCGCTGCACCGCTGCGGGGGCAAGGTGACAGGGTCAGGAGTAGAAGGAGTGGCGGCAGTCAGCGCACTGCAGGCAGAGAGGCCGCACGGCGCCTTACCCTCTGGGAGGCACCCGTGCGGCCTCAGAAGTGAGGGCGGGGGACAGGGCAGGGGGCAGGCAAGGATGGGCTGGCAGCAGTCAGTGCACCGCCAGTGTAGAGGCTGCCCACCGCTGAGCCCTTCAGGAGGCTCCTGTGTGGCGTCAGAAGCAAGTGCGGGTGCCATGTGAGGACAGCGGGCCACTGGCAGAGAGCACAGACGCCAACCAGTCCCCCTGGAGGTCTCTGAGCAGCCCGATGGCCAGGCAGGGCCGGCGGAGGGAAGGCCTCCCCTGCCGTGGAAGGTCCTGCAGCCTCCCTGGCCGAGGCTGCAGTGGGCAAAAGGTGGCATAGCGAAGGGCCATCTTTGCAAGGAGGCCGGCCTTGCCCATCTCCCCACCACCCGCTCGCCACCCATCCCAGGCTCGCGTGGGCCAAGGTGGGGAGGCTGCCCTGCCACAGCCAATGGCACAGCAGGAGCCTTAAGCGGCACCTGGCACCCCAATGGCTGAGGGAGCGCATTTTTTCTCTCACACTATCAGCCTGTCCCTCTACAGAATTTGCCACATCTAAAGACCTCCAAATGAATGAGCTTAAACAGAAGATAGGACTGTATACCCTACAGAGCTCTGAAATTTGGAAGAATGGGATAGTAATATTTTAAAATTAAAACACACAAACTACGATCTATTGCAACATCTACTACAATGAAAACCTACATTTTGTGTATGCTGTACCTGAAATATACAACAGGTTTTTGTTTTTAAAGAGGAAGACAAAATTAAGTTTGGTTCTCTGCTTAAGCCACCTAATCAGCTGCTTGGGGTGCCTGAAGTGTGAAGGCACTTATGGATTCCAGACTTCCTGTTGGCAGCATGGGACAAGGCAATAGGTATATGTTACCCTCACTTCTTCCTGGACTCTGGCTAGGCCTGAGCATCACAACCAGTGACAACATGGAGGAGGGGATGGCCATACAGGTGCCAAAATACCATGAACCATCCCTGATTTCAACAGTGTGTTGTAAGCATGTTTTGTGGTTCATTGTGTGATACTGATATTGTGCACACGTGTCTCAAATTGCTTTGCTTGTGTTATATTGCATGTATGTCAAAAATCTAGTTTTCCATGTATCTGCTAGAGTAAGGCTGTGCTTCAACCATTTACTCTTTTAAGGTGCCACAGGACTTTTTGTTGACAGATAGCTACTAATCTGGAATGGAGTAGAAGTTGGCCATTAAAGACAATTGTATTACTCTAGTTTAAAATAGGCCTCAATTTGTCTCTTTATTTCAGCAGAGAGTAGCAATGTTAACAACAATATTAACAAATCTATTGCTTCTTCCATCTGGGGAACTTGGTGTTCTTTATTTTGCAATGAATGTTGAAATTCTAGGCATGTAGCCAAGGCAGAGTTCTGATACCATTGATGCCTTTGCTTTTTCATTTTTTCCTCCTCCTCTCATTGGGGGAAAAAACCCAGTTAACAAAAGTCTGAATAATGTCTACAAAATCATTCTGTACCTACTCTTTCTTCCTCACTAGTTTTTTGTTCAGAGGAAACTTGCAGCCAATTCACCATGACCCCTTCAAAATGGGTTGAAATGTAGGTTAAGGGACTGGGATCTGAGTTCAGGTGTGCAGTGAAATGGTCACATGATAGCTTCATAATGAAGTCCTGCTTCTTGGCCAATTTAACCACAACAGTTAAAAGGTTTATGAAAACTGGTCAGCAACAGCTTGTTAAAATGCCAACCCCCAATGATACATGTGGTCCAAAAACCATTTAATTATTTTATTATATGTCCTAGCTCAGCTCTTGTCCCCTCAACCCACATATCAGCCTGCCTTCAGAGAAACATGAATAATTCCTGAGAGTGCTAGTGTTTCACAGGGGTGAAAGCTAACTCATAGTTTTGTCATCTACATCATGAATCAGATCAAGTTCTTGTGAACATTTTGAGATGGGAAAGATACTTCTCTTACTCAGTATTCATTTCAGGCAACTGCTTCCCCTCAAGTTAAGGGCTTAATTATGCCTGAACATCCATTAGTTTGGCTCATGTCTTGCTCACCAGTTGCAAGCAGGGAGCCAGTCATGAGGTGAACTGTTTGGATGCATTCAAGCAAATCTGAATATCTGTGTTCAAGATTAGTTTGCTTTCTCATGTGATGAGAGCGTTTTCTGAAAACAGATACTTTCCTTTCCACTTGTTAGCTACTGCCTCCAATTTAAAGAGGAAAATAATAAAAAGGGGGGAAAGTACTGAAGATTTTTGGTCCAGACTTACTACACAGATGCATCAGTGTGTTTCTGGTGTCTACCTATGGACCTAACTAATCTTGTAGTCAGTCCTTGTGATTAAGTTCAAACAGATGCCACTGAGTGCGCAAGCGCAAAAAGCGCTGTCTAGCTGCTGTTGGTCATTTGAAGGATGCATCTAACTGCACAGGTGCAAAGGGAATGAACTGCAAGATCCTGTAGGGTTGCCAAGTCCTTACCGTAGGTATAGCGGGGGAGTCCAGTGCTGCTTTGGGAGTTCATGCGCGCACGCGAGCGCTGCAATAAAACCATAGAGTTTTCCCTCGGATGACCATGGCCCCGCCCCCAACGTGCTCGACGTGACTGCGTCACTTCCAGGTGACGTGCTGATGCCAGGCACATCGCGTGCTTTGGGGGGGGGTTCCCCCCGGGGCCCGATCCGCCGCCGGCGGGTAACGGGCCTCTCGGGCGGGGGTTTTCCTGCCCCCCGGGGGGACTTAGCAAGCCTAAGATCCTGTGCTTAAACCAGTTGATTAAGTTTAATTACCTCAGTGACTATTATCGTGGGAGAGAAATCTGGTATATTAGATGACTCTGGTAAATGAGATGATTTAGCTCTTGACAGGGCATGAACAGCTGCAAGCAGGGTTGCCAGACCCTCCTGTGGAGTCAGAGATCAGCTGGCTGGTGGGGGGAACTTACCCCCCAAAAGTGGGAGATCCAGTTGACATGCACTGACATGTCTACATCACTGCCCATGTGACCCAGAAGTGACATCATTACATCAGGGCTGTTGGGGTGACACTCTGGTGTTTAGGCAAAAACTCTATAGTAGGAGCCAAATTGACCATAGAGTTTTTGCCGAAATACTAGAGCACTGCCCCAATGTCCCCCAATGTCCCCAATGTGATGATGTCACTTCCTGGTCACAAGGGCAGTGATGTAGGCACATCACTGCACATTGGATGGCCCTCCTTCCTGCTCCTGGTAAGTCCCCCCATCCCTTTCTGGTTGTCAGAAGGTACCTGTCACAAATGCGGTACCAGGTCAGGCAAGAGCAAGATAGTCCAAAGGCAGTCCAAAGTCAAAACCAGGCAAGCATAAACACCAAGAGACCAAGTCCAAATCACCAACCATTAGAGTAGTCATCAAAACCAGAGTCCAAAGAAGTCAGAAGCCAGGAAGTCAGAGGTCCAAAGTACAGGTCAGGGGCGTAGTCATACGAGCCGAGGTCAGGAGCCGAGAAGTCAAGACGAGGAGCAGGAACACGGGTGGTGAGGTGCAAAGTTTCATCCAGAATGAATACTTGCTAGCACAACTAGTCGGCATGAGTGTGAGAGCTAAATAGCCCATAAGGCTGTCGGCAATTAGCGCGCCCTGATTGTGTCCCGGCTCCCGCTGGTACTCAGGGCTAAAAGAGCACCTACCATGCATGTGCGCATCCCGCCGCCAGGATGCCATGTCCCGTCAGCGTTGTTTCCGCAAACGGAATACTGGTGGGGGCGAGTCAGGGGGCGTGTTGCTCCGGCGTGATTCTGCTTCAGCTGTTGCTGGAGCAGTTTCTGTGGCTTCAGTCCTGTCAGGTGTGGGGTTTTCAGAAGCTGGGAGCTCATCCCCAGCAGTACTTAGGCCTTCTGCTGGAGCCAAGTGCTCGGGTTCAGCGGCAGCTGTGACAGTACCTGGTAATCCTAGCTGTAAACTACCAAGTGCCTACTGAAGTAGTACAAATCTGCTTGGCATGGTACTGTGCTCTAGACCAGGGTCCCCAAATGTTTTGGGCCTGTGAGCATCTTTGGAATTTTGAGACAAGAAGGTAAACGTCATCCCAAAATGGTTGCTGCAGGAGGAAGAGCTAAACCCAAAGTGTCTGCTACATTCGCTGCCCTGATTTCTGTGTAAAGTGATTTAGGAATGGGGGTTTTAAACTGCATTTACATGTTTGCAAACTATACGAGAATCACTGTTTCTGTTTCAAATCATGCCCTTCTTTCTAGTGCCACACAGGGTTTTTTTTAATGGCTCCAACTTTTGTGATATACCAATATAGTATTACAGTGATATACCAAAAATCTGTATTTTTTTAAAGAAAGGTAATTGTGGATGAAAAGCACACACTGGAAATGGGTGGGAAAATCAAACGTGTTATGTCTTGAGAGACATAATGGTAAAAGCTTGAGCTACCATAGCTCATTATGCGGATTGTAAATACTGACCAATGGTGTGTATTCTGGAGGGAATGGGTTTGATTGGACGTTATGTCAGCAAGGAAACCTTCATGCGAGTTTCGAGAAAAAGTCAATGCGACCAGACCAGTCGCCCACCAACCCTCCGGATCATCCAGGTCTAGGGGTGGCTATCTCAGCCAGAATTGTATATAAGTTGCCGTTTTGCCTATGGAAGTTGTCTAGCTGGTCTAGCACCTACAAGACTGAGCCTTCATGCTGTTATCACTGAAATAAAGCTGAAATCACTTGTTGAACTGTTCCTCCGAGTTAAGTGTCATACTTAACATCTGACGACGAGGATGGGATATATTGGGTAGGCAGCCCCACTATTCAGAACAATGGAGGAGGTTCAAACAGCTGGCGAGCCACCGACGGAGCGAGAATGAGCTCCAACAAGCAGTTCGAGCTGTTCGAGCCACTATCGGAAGATTGGGACTCATACCTGACACGGTTTGAGTTTTTCCTGGAGAACTGCCAAGTGACGGATGCAGCGAAGAAGCGAGCAGCCTTGCTGTGTTCCTGCGGGAAAGAGGTGTTTGACATCGCCCGCTCATTGGTTACACCTGCCAACATCAATACCGTGCCATATGCGACGTTGACTGAGAAGTTGAAGGCCAATTTCTCGCCTCAACCGTCTGAAATCGCTTCACGACACGCCTTCTATGAGTGACGGCAGGGCCCCCAGGAATCTGTGACTGAGTTCGTGGCGGCACTTCGGAAGGCGGCAAGGCCCTGCAATTTTGAAAACCTGGAGAAGGCGTTACGTGACCACGTAGTGTGCGGCCTAAGAGACGCGCAACTGCAACAGCGCCTGTTTGCTCGCAAGGCCCTCATGTTCAAAGATGCTTTTGAGGCAGCCGTCGCTGCAGAAGCCACGGAGAAATCAACAAGGGAGGTGCGACAACACCCCGGTCCAGCAGAACCACGCGTTCATCACCAAGCAACCGGTGATGAGGCCGCGGAGGACGTGGATGACGTCAGAGAAGCTCACTCCAACCACCCACAGCGGACCGCAACGAAGCCTGCGCAGCAACGACCGTGCCTAGGCTGTGGCGGGAAGCACGAGCGCGACACCTGTTGGGCCAAAGAATTGATCTGCCGTGCTTGCGGGAAGA
>NW_015160243.1:221094-237429 GCF_001447785.1 Gekko japonicus
AGCGCATGGTGCGAACGGCAAAAGAGTCTCTCGCCAGGCTGCCAGGCGATGACTGGGACTACAGAGTGGCTGAGTTTTTATTGCGGCAGCACATCACGCCCAACTCCGCCACAGGGAGAAGCCCGGCCGAGCTTCTCATGAAGCGCAAACTAACCACATTACTTGATAGGTTGCATCCTGACTTAGATGTCAGCAGGGAGAAGGAGGCTGAAACTCCAGAGCCTGTAAGAGAGTTCCAGCCCGGGGACTTAGTGTTCAGCAGAAACTACGCTGAGGGTCACAGATGGCTCCCAGCCGAAGTCACTGACCGGCTGGGCTCACGAATGTATGTGGTCCAGCTACTAGATGACCGCAGGGTACGCCACCACATAGATCAACTCAGACAACGATGGGCTCCCGCAAGTCATGAGTTCGAGTCTGGAGTGGTTCCCGAGCCTTGGGAGCAGTCCCACTTGCCTCCGGACGAGGTGAGTGCTGCTGGTTCTCGACTAGAACCAGAGTCAGGGCAGACCCCTGCACTCTCCGACCCTACCGAGCCAGGTGGCCCTGCAATGCCAGGCGCTGACCCTGGGCCAGTCCCCGATCCTGACGAAGCCCCCACACTTCGCAGGTCCCAACGAACCCAACGGGCCCCTCCCTATCTTTCAGACTATCAGTGTGATGCCATCTAAGGGGGGAGGAGTTGTTATGTCTTGAGAGACATAATGGTAAAAGCTTGAGCTACCATAGCTCATTATGCGGATTGTAAATACTGACCAATGGTGTGTATTCTGGAGGGAATGGGCTTGATTGGACGTTATGTAACGATTGTGATTGGATGTAACAAACCTAATGTGATTGGTTGTTGTGCAACATTGTAGGGGTGGCTATCTCAGCCAGAATTGTATATAAGTTGCCGTTTTGCCTATGGAAGTTGTCTAGCTGGTCTAGCACCTACAAGGCTGAGCCTTCATGCTGTTAACACTGAAATAAAGCTGAAATCACTTGTTGAACTGTTCCTCCGAGTTAAGTGTCATACTTAACAAAAAGACAGTGCTTTCAGAAGCTCCACAAATATTTTGAACATTACTCTTGCAATTCGGAGTTGCACTGGACACTAAAGAACAGGAGAAAAGGTTTTTCAGGGGGAGGGGAAGGCTCAGCCCTGAATTAAAAAATGGAATACCAACAGTTATGTCTGATATGATAAAAACAAATCTCTTAGCAACTGGCAGCCAAAATGATTGTGTCCAAAATGGTTACAAAAACCACTGGCTAGGAAAAGACCAAGTGTTTAAGAACATAAGAACATAAGAGAAGCCAATGTTGGATCAGGCCATCTAGTCCAACACTTTGTCACACAGTGGCCAAAAATACCAGGTGCCATCAGGAGGTCCAGCAGTGGGGCCAGGACACTAGAAGCCCTCCCACTGTTGCCCCCCCCAGCACCAAGAATACAGAGCATCACTTGCCTCAGACTGAGAGTTCCTGTCTATACCTTGTGGCTAATAGCCACTGATGGACTTCTGCTCCATAACCTGTTTACAAGTCCTCCTGATCCTCCAGTGGCTGTGGCTGCTATTGCAGCTGCAGAAAACCCTGTTGTTTGAATGAGGGCACCAATAACAAGACCTACCGTACACTGGCCAAACCCACTTTCTAAAAAGCTCAGTGGGCACCAGTGAAAGTACTGGAAGGCATCATTTTGGGAACCCCTGTTCAAGACCAGCTTTAAAAGGGAACATCAAGGTAATCTGATCAGGAGCTCATCTCACATGTAAAGTAGGGAGTTCAGACAAGGTATGTGTGCTGTGAAATTCTTAACACATTTAAACTTTAATAGTAGTAACCTGGGACAATTTTGTATGTGAGGTTCTTTTGCTGGTTTCTTTTCCATCTTTCTCAAAACAGATGATTTCACAAACTCCTAGAAGCCAGTCTCTTCTTGAAAAAGGTATTGTAGCTACTGTAGTTCAACCTATGGAGATTAACTACCAGTAATGATCCAGCTGTTCTTGATCAAATAACTTGCTGGTTCAATAATTTATTTGGGTGGTCCTTAAAAATCCATGACAGAATATCATCTGGTTCTATATATGCTTAGTCAGGGATTTTTTTTTCCTGGGGCAGCATGCCAGAATGGAGTTCCAGAACCTCTTTGACAAAATTCTTTTTAAAATGTTTAAAAGTTCATAAGTTTTCAGTATACAGATTGAAAACTTCATTTCCCTCTTGAGAGTTCAGGCACCTCTTTTTCAAAAAAATAAAAAATAAAAGCCCTGTGTTTAGTCCACCTGTGCAGCCTTTGACCTCTTCCAAATCTTTCCCATTTCCTCACCCCCATCTCTTACCCACTGTGGGCGTGAAAACTCTGCATATGTCTGCAGAGGATTAACATTTATCTCTGGTTATTTTTAAAAAATTAGAAAATTGGAAAAAAGCATTGATTTGTTTGAGCTTGCACCCTGCAATCTGAATAAAATAGGAATCCAGAACAAAAGAATCACAGGAGTATATCCTATAATCACATACATGAATTTTGCCAGTGACGTTTGGTCCCAGTATTCTTCGTTGAAAATAGTGATACAGTAACATCCCAAAGAGACTGCCAAATACTTGCACTACAAAAGCAGGCTTTCAGTAACTATTCAAGTTAAAAATACACTTCTACTGGTTTGAAAGACTCTGCAAACAAAAAAAGAAAAGCAGGAAAGAGTTTCCTATGATAATGTTAACTGTTATGAAATGGGCCTTTTTATAAAACAATGAGCATTCTAACCTATTATTGATTGATTCTCCAATTATCTGTTAGGCATGTTTTACGGACATGTTTAAAAACTTATTACTAATTGTGTAAATCCATTATTCCTTCTTCTTTTGTAAATAAAAGTACATCCTGGAAAAATAAAGTTTCAGTTTGGACTTCTGGCACAAAAAGTTCACAGCTCCCTTTGAAACTGACGGCAGTTTTGTGAGCTGTTGCATAGTTACATCACTAGCTCTTTTATTTTTAACAGACATGGAAAATCTGGTCTCAAAGGATTATTTTCATGATATGGCTGCACTGAATTCATCTGGGAAATAACTGTGGGAAAGTGAACTCCAGTGTGCAGAGGACAGAAGGAAGAAGTGCCTCATAGCATATTCTTTCATAAAAGGAACAGCGTGGAGTAAAGTCAGATATTACCATGTTTTATCTGAGATAATTCTGGACTGCATTTAATATATTTCTTAAAAAGGGAAATCTGTACAACACAGTTTAGCTACCTGAGGATTGGTAGAGTTTGCTGTGGAGTTCCTAACACATTCACAATTGTTAAGGGTACCTTACAGATCTGTGGTGTGTTCTTGCTAACATCACAATAATTGAAGCACATTTTAAAATGTTGCATGCACCTTGGAAGGATACCATGGGGATTCACGATGGCTTCACACATTTAAGTCTTTAGAGTGTGCAATTATACAGTACTGAGCTCATTAAAATTGGAACATGTGAAATGGCCTTGAACGTTAGGGTGCAAGGAAGGTTGGGACATTTGATGGTCCTGTGATGGGTAGCAATGGGCTAAAGAATAGAACCCAATACTGCGACTGAGTGTACCACGTACAAAAATATACTCCAAACTGGAATACTTTAACATTTGTGAATTAGTTTTAGCATTAGATAATGAGGAAAGCAATTGGTTTATTTTTCTTTAAACAGTGTAACAGATATCATTACAGTCTATTTCCACATATGAACTTTAAGGCTTTTAGAGGACCAGTTACAGCCTAGCGTGGTTCTGGTAACCACTTACTCCAAGGTAGCAACTACTCAACTTGCTTCAACTTTGCTTTTTTTTTATGCTGAGTAGTTCAAGTGAGTTATAACTGTGGCACAGAGTCACAGAATAATTTAGCATTTACCTCGGTTAAGGATCTGTGTAAGCAATGCCAGGACCAGTAACATCATGTAGGCAAAGCTAGATGAGGGTAACAATTCATAGCAAGCTCAGTGTAACATAAAGGTGACCTGAGAAAGTGAGAGGCAGGAGACTCCAAAGCAACCTGAGGGTCTGCAAATAGTTGTTGATTTGGAATAACTACCAAGATTTAACCTTAGGTATAACCACCATTAATTTTGAACATGCAAAGAAAGCCTAAAGAAACACATGCAAAGACTTACCTTCCAGCTCATGACGACTTTCTGATTCTAATGGGCCCCTGGATCAGTGTCACGGGCATCTGTGTGCCCTGCTAGTTCTAGTCAGTGCAAGCTGCTTTGCAGATTTGATTTTGCAGCTGAAAATGACTGACTGCCAGACAAAGGGACAGAAACGGCTGCAGCTTGTATTATTGATTATTTCTTCAATTTGAAGGAAGCTGAGTAGAGTCTAGCAATATGGGAGGACAAAGGCTAAGTTGTTCCTTTGCATTTCTAGCATAGCCAGCCACTAGCCACTATATACCATAATACAGTGCATTAACTTGGAGATTGGACCCATTATCATTTAAATGCTTTTGAGTTACATAGAAATCATAATAACTTGTCTATTGTGATGGGGAATATTCTGTCGCTTCAGTAAAACCAGAAGTATGTTGAAGGAAAAGATGTCAAATCGAGTATTGGTGTTGTGTATACTAATGCACTAATTATCAAAATAATACATTTTCTGGAAATGGCTTTGAGGCAGTAGCCTCAGGATGGAAAATAACTTCTAAGAGCTCTTAATACAGAGAGAACCAGCTCACAAAAACAGTAGTGTGAGTTCTCATCACATTGTTTGCAGACTAGGCAGGGTTGTCACTGTTTCACGGCTGAGCTGCAGGACAAAATAATCAAATCAAGACAGGACACTTATGCAAACTTATAAACAAATTATGCTTGTTATTTGTCACGGCTCACTTATTTCCCTACACCTCCTCACTGTTTTCTGTTACTAAGACCTCCAAATAAGGATTTGCATGCTAGAAGCAAATCAAAGAGAACAAAACCTACCTATAAACAAGCTATCAGCTATCCTAAATTTGTTGGTGTATCTATTATCTGTTGACTATTATATGTGACATCCTGCTCATCACAAGTTCTCTGGTCCTGTATGAAAACAAAACTCCCAGCATGCTGAGCAATTCTTCGTATTATCAGGGTAGCTCTCTTAAACCAGAGTTTTCTACTGTAGATCATTATTTGTGGAATATTTTGGTAAAGGGTCATGAAAGCTGATGGCACTGCATTTATAATGGCACTGAAGGTATACTTGCAACTCCCCTTCTTGTTCTCTCTCTCTGTGTGTTTTTAAATCCTGGTGTACATAATCTACTTTGTTAAGCACTCTTTTGTAACTTCTGGCCCAGATTTTGTTGGTATCCTGATGAGGCAAAGTCACCCCAAGGTGGCTTTTACTTGCCATTTTCATATGATAAAACCTTCTTGTACTGTGGTTGCCATATGGGGGAAAGTGTTAATTAATAACTACAGAGAATGGATTCCTTTTTGTACCTGGTGCTGTTGCCAGCATTCTCAGCCCTGAACCTGGGGTGGTCTTTCCCGAGAGAGAGACACCCCAGAACAATCTCTGAACCTCCACAAGCAGTGCCCTATGAAGCCAGGCTTGGTTTAAACAGTGGCTTTTTGCTAGGAGGCTAGGAGAACCACATCTTGGCTGAGAAAACTCAGGCCAAAGAATTCTTCAGGCTGGCTGCATGGCCAAGGATTCCCCATGCAAGCAACCCCCCCCCCACTCTTCTCTCCTGTCAGTTTAGTCCCAAAAGGACTAAGAATGGGCAAGTCTCCACCCTTGCCTTAGGCACCTTCTGCTGACCAAATGGTTAGTCTTTTGACTGTCAAATCTACAGGCAGGCAGAGACAAAAGGCCTCTGGTCTGTGCTATTGTCATGAATGAGTGTGTTGCATATTTCCACCCCCCTCTCCTGTTTCACCCATGTCAGGAAGTATCTTTGGAATAATCCTCACAACCCTGTCTCCATATATTTGTCTAAGATATCTGCATTCTTACACTTATGCCAGACCTATCAAGGTAAACATTAACTCTTCATGTCTAGTGAATGGTCAGCCATTCAGGTTCACCCTGCCACACGTTAAGAAACATCACTCCTTTTTTCTGGCACTAGGGGAAACGCCAGACCACTCTATTGTTCCACAATGGACACCCCCAGTACAGTCATCCAACACCTGGCTTCTATTGTTAAATCCAGACTCTGCCTCTCTGGAAGCTCATTGGTCACATTAGGCTTTGCCCATCCTGATGCCACACATCCCTGGGACCTTGGTAATCTTTTGTTCTCACCTGAGACCAGCCCCCAAGGCTGCCCATTGGTCTGCATTGTCTTCCAATGGGTATATCCCAGCGAACATATGGCCTCAGACCATGTGTTTTCTGCCATGATGCCAACTGGCAGTCCACCCCTGGAACCCTCTGCATTTTGGGTCACAACCCTTTCTTCATGGACCTCTGCACATCTGGACAAGTAGCATCACCCCTCCATTACCTATCAATCACCTCTGCTTCCTTAAGTCTGTATAGTGTGTGTGAATGTTTAATTATTGTTTGTGTGCTTGTGTATTGTTTGCTTGTGACGAATCTACAGTAAAGGAATCATTTTATATTGAAACTAGCCTCCGTGTCTATTTCTGGTGTTTCTGGAAGAAGTGGGACCCCTGTATATAAAGGTGTTTGTTCCCTTATTGCCTATTGCTATTTTATAATATCTCATATTCCCCAATATTGATAACAACAGAGCAATCAGACTAACAGTGCACATGAACAATCCAGGAATGGATTGGCCCGTTAACTTACTTGGAAAACTACTGCTGGGCCACGGCACTGGGGATTTGCTGATGGCTAGGAGTCATCTAAACCAAGCCTTAGTGGCTCTGGAACTGTCACAGGGTACTCTTAGCTCAAACCTGGCCAGTCCATTGCATGCTGATTGTTTGGGGGCTGCTACAGGCAAAGGTATTGCCATTATCATTGTTCCTGTGGCCTATATCCAAGCCAAGTGGTCCTTGTGGCATTTTCAGAGCCACTGGGGCTTCGCTCAGATTGCTCCTGGGCCATTCTAACATCCCAGTGCATCCCTGGTAATATCTTTGATTTAATATCAAAACATCATAAAGTAGTGAGCAAACTTTTAAGTTTCCCAGAATTTTTCATGAGGCTGGATGTTTTGTACAAAAAAAATGTTAAGTAGGGAGAAAGAAAAAAAATGTCAGGGCATGATGGAAAATCCCCGAGTCTGCATTTTGTTGCAGTCTTAAGATGGAGTACAGGAGGTATTATATACTTGGTTTGTATGGTGCTTGGTGTAAAATAGGTTTCTAGTTGCATCAAACCCTACTGAGACAAAGCAGCAAAACTTGGCTACTTCCCTTTGAAAATATAAAAGCCAGTGTTATTCAGATCCAACTCAAGCACTAATTGAAAAATGTGGGACCAGAAGTAGCGAAATATGGTTGTACTCTCAAGAACATTTTCCTGGAATTAAGCCATATTGAATAAAATGGCACTTCTGAGTAGATGTTTTTAGGATTGCTCCCTCTGTCGCATTCCTTCAGTGAAATCCCAAGCAGAGTTACACCATTCTAAGTCCAGTTACCGTAGAAGGGTTTATCTCTCATTAGAACTGCATTGTTTGTAAATTAGTTTTAGTTGGTGCACTAGGTAAATCTTTAGTGTTACCTAGTGGTTGAAGTTCACATAACCCCCACCAATGTTCCCTCTAAGCTGTGGAGCCCTGTGAGCAAAAATTCTACTTTGTGAGCTACTGGCACTAAAGCTGTGAGCAAGCAATTTGACTACTGCATGAATTAGTTTGCTCTGGAGCCATCCTTCCTGAGCTAAGAGAAAAATGGGTGAGCTGGAGGCTAAAAAACTGTGAGCTAGCTCACACTAACTCAGCTTAGAGGGAACACTGAGCCCCACCCAATCAGAAAAGGAAGTCCCATTGTTAAGTAGAAGTGGGAAGGTTTGTTTTGTGTGGGTTTTTTTTACTAGAAGCATCTCTGCATGAGTTGTGGAAACCCATCTCTGTCAATTGGAGTATCTTCTACAGGTATCACATCAGTTCCTGCAGACTGTCATCAATCAGTAGGGGGCGGCTGAAACTCACTAGGCATCCATCCTGCAGGAACTGGGAGCTCTCAAACTTGCTGAGAACAATCAAGGATTTATTCTGAAGGGAGCAGTTTTCAAAAATGTCTGGCTCTGGATAGACATATGTGGTAAATGATGTAGAAAAGGGCATATAGAAACAAAGGGGGGAGACCCAGATTTTCATTTTTAAAAAGCAAGATGTAGCGTCTCTATTTGTGATCAAAGTTGCCTGCACTCCAGGTCATTGTATCATCATGGTTGTGCTGCAGAGGAGGAAAGACCTAGAATTTACAGACACAGAATGTTTTTATTGTTTTATCTGTGTTTTTAATTGCTGTGTGTTTACTGGTGTTTTTAACTGAGCCCGGCATGCTGGGAAGGGCAGGATAAAATCTAATAAAAAATAAATAAACAAAATAAAAACATTAAAACAATTAAAATATAAAATTCAATAAACACACATGAGATACAACACTAGAAGGAGGAGAGCCAAACACCGTTATTAAGGGTATGCCAGATGAAACAAAACAGTCTTCACCTGCTGGCCAAAGACAATGATAGAGTGAGGCAGATGAATCTCCCTGGGGAGGGTTCCAACATTTAAGTACTGCAACAGAGAAGGCCCTTTCTTGAGTCATCACCCATCTAGTCTCAGATGGGGAGGGCAACCAAAGCAGGGTCTCCAAGGATGATCAGAATGAGTGGGTAGGTTTGTATGGGAGAAGGTGGTCCTTAACGTATGCTGCTGACAATTCTGTCAAGGGTCTGCCTACTTTATGGAATAGGGAGATGGCTCAGGCTGTTGACACAATCACCCCTAAGCATACTCTCTCCCTGGACAGAGCCAAGCAGTCTCTTTGGATCACCAAGAAACAGAAGGAAAATGGCTAGACCACCACTGGTGGAAAACTTGAAATGAGAATGAGTGAACATGGCATACAGCCTGTATTAAAACCTATTCTGTGGCAGTATAATGGCAAAAAGGCAATATTTCTCCTTAACCACTACATCACATGTGAACAATTTGCCACTTATTTTGGCCACTGTGATCAATTGGCCACTTATGTTGCAGAAAAAATTACTCAGATCTACTCTTGGTTAGATGCTGGCTTGGGCACATGTCCAGCAGATGTACCTTTGACATTTGCTTGTCTGATTTATATGGATATTTTTCAGCTTGTGGATCACAAGGATGTGGAGAAGATCCTTGGAGAGACGAGACCTACCGCCTCTGTTCTCAACCCTTGCCTTTTCTGCCTGATAAAAACTGCCACAGGGAGACTGGCTGAGTGGGTAGGGGAGTGGTGAATGCTTCCTTGTGGGTGGGAGTTGTACCATCCATGTTCAAGTAGGTAGTGATTAGACTTTTTTAAAAAAACTGTCCCTAAGTCTACAATGTTAGAAAATTTCCAGCCAATCCCCAGTCTTCCATTCTTGGGCAACGTGCTAGAGTGGGTTGTTGCCTCTCAGCTCCATTATAAATCATGAACTGGTTCATTAAATAGAAAGGTTTGTGGAGGTTCGTGGTTTGTGAGACCACATGAACCACAAACCTTCATGAATCTCCATTTTCATGGTTTGTGCCTATCCCTAGTCAACATTCCAAGGGCAGCTCCACACAGAACACACATTGCAGTAATATAGATGTTACCAGGGCATGCACCAGGTGACAAGATCTTTCCTGTCCAGGAAGGGCTGCAGTTGGTGTACCAACCAAAGCTGCTGAAAGGCACCTCTGGTCACAGCTGCCACCTCTATATCCAACAGGAAGCCTGGGTCCAGAAGCATCCCCAGGCTATGAACCTGCTCCTTGAATGGGAGTGCAACCCCATCCAGAACAGGGGATAACCCATTTCCCGGGTCAGAACTTCGCCCCACCAGTAGCATCTTTGTTTTGTCTGGATTAAGTTTGATTGTTAGCCCTCATCCATTCCAAAACAGCCTCCAGGCACCTGTTCACTGTTTCCACAGCCTTCTTGGTAACTGCTGGCAGCACGAGATAGAATTGTTATCTACATATTGGTGACAGCTCAGCCCAAATCTCAGAGTAGTGTACATTGTGTACATAGTAAATTAAACAAAATTACTGATTCTTTTACATGGATAGGCCTAATTGTGCCCTTATTGAAGTAATTATAAGATTCCTATTGAGTTCCACAGAAAAAAGAATATGTCCTGTGAATTAAAACATGCCTGCACAGACTATATACTTTCCATTGCCTAATTCTGCTTGCCTAAATGCTCTCTTGGAAACACTTAATCTGTTCTTGCATACTTAAAGAGGACTTCATTAATGTTTAGCTTCCTGTAGCTAATTTGGCTGCTATAAGCAGCCATACAGTTTTATGATAGTAAGCATGAGAGATGTACCTAAACTGTAAAAGCATGTTATTAGAATTCTTACACACACACACAATTGGTGTCAGTGCTGCTGCATTTTAATAATATCGCTAACTTTACATAACTCTCTATTTCAAAGGTAGTATGGGGATAAATGTGATAATTCAGCTCTTTTAACTGGGGTGTTTGCACAGCTCATGGGGTGTTTGTGCAGTCTCTGTTTTAGGCACCTGATCTGTATAAAAGGCATCACCAAGTACTGCTGTACCTTTTAACTGGAAATATACTATGAAAGGCCAGTAATGACAGCAAAGCAGCACTGAAATGGGATTTTAATTGTTCACATCTGAGCCTGATGTTCACAGAGTAATGCATTGAAGATTGCTGTTTGCTTCTAACACTTCTGCTAACATTGGAGAGAGGAGAAATAACATAATGATGCACTAAATATTGTACTTCCCAGGTCAGCAGTTAGTCTTTTCTTTGTATAAAAGAAATCAGAAAGCAGGGTGATGACAGGTGCAAAAAATGACAAGGAGTTACAAATCATTTCGGAACAAATTTTGTTCAGTCCACTTAATTTTCTACAAGGCCATAACTAGGAATAAAGATCCAGAACTTATGCCTTTAAATAAAGGTGTGGAAACATGATTTAAAAACTGGATCAAATTATGAACTGCATTTTATGCAGCCCGAGATGATGGTGAACAAGGTATTTGGCATCCATTTCGCTTACAGCATGCAGGGCATTACTCACAAAGTTTTGCACTGATATTAATAAAATGCTTTTTTTCTTCCTCCTATCGCCGCTCCTCACAGGATTTTGCATCTGAATGCCACTGAGATAAGAACAGTAAAATTGTCATACCTTTGTCTTCTTCCTGTATTCAGATTAGCAACATCATACTGTGATTTTTTTTCCTTTTCTTATTCCCATTGTTTATGATGCAAAGCATTAAATCGTGTTAGAGAGGTAAAGGTTTCCCTTGCTTGAAAGTCAGTCAAATCCAACTCTAGGGTTGTGAAGCTCATCTCCGTTTCCAACCCGAAGAGCCAGCGCTGTCCGAAGATGTTTCCATGGTCATGTGGCCGGCATGACTAGAAGCCAAAGCGCACGGAATTCTGTTACCTTCCCACCTATTTATCTACTTGCAATTTTTTGCTTTCGAACTGCTAGGTTGGCAGGAGCTGGAACCAGAGACAGGAGAGCATACAACAAATATTTTGCCCAAGTGCCTACAAGCTAGACCTAATATGAACTTAACTCATCCTTTCCTACATTTCTTGCACATATACAGGTAAATACTGCATTCCAGGCAGAAGCATTTTTCCCAATTTCTGCAAAACGTGTGGTCCGTTCAAAAGTTTAGACAACCAAAGCTGATGCACATCAAACTTTGTTCTGGAAATCTCACACTCTTTATCTTGTATATTAATGATGCTAAGCAGGGTGCTGCTATAAAGAGTGACCCAAGCAAAAGGAAACCTGCTTCAGTGGAGATGTTTAAAAATGTTTAGCATAGGATTACTATCACACTAGACCTGTGCCCAGTTTTTTGTACTTGACGAAGCTTTTTGATAAACTTTCTTTCTGCTGGTGCTTTAACATAGGGAGGGTGTGATGCCTCTTTCCACTCACAAAGAATACCTACCACCCTCTTAAACCTCTTTCTCAGGTTATGATTATTACACACATCAGGTCCCCTTTCTCTCACAGAGACATCCACAGACAGGGTAGCTCAGCCTCCTTTAATAGCAAGGCCTCATTGAGACAGAATTATTGGGGTCCAGGCTCAAACACTTCCATTCACACACTGCCACCATTTATTCATATCCATGGGGCCTTCTTGTCGAGGAGGTGGTGAAGTGGCTCCACCAGCGCAGCTTTATGGGCAAGAAGGAATGATAAAAGTTCAGTAGCCCCAAGAAAGCCTGTAGCTCCTGCTTGGAAGTGGGCGTGGGGGTGTTGACGATGGCCAGATCTGTGGCCAGATGAATGCTGGGGCCAGATGGATGCTGCCCGCATCTACGGAGGACCCCAGGAACTCAACCTGTGGAACCCCCAGGAGGCACTTCTGCTTCACCTTCAGGCCGGCTGACTGGAACTGCTGCAGGATGGCATGCAACCAGCGGACGTAGTACTCTTCTGTGGTGGGGGCAATCAGAACGTCATCTAAGAAGGGCTGGACCCCGGGCATTCCTTTAAAGAGAGAGTCCATTAGATTTTGGGAAATCCCTGGGGCCACGCTGACACCAAATTGTAGTCACTGCACCCTGAACGTGCCCCTGTGCGTGATGATGGTCTGGCATCTGCTGTCACATCATCCATGAGGAGTTGCTGGTAGACCTGGGCCAAGTCCAACTTCCCAAAAATCTTGGCAACCACCAAGGAGGCCAAGATGTGGCTGACTACCGAGACTGGGTAGGCATGGTCCTGCAGCGCCTTATTAATGGTACATTTATAGTCCGCACAGATGTGGACGTTCCCGTTGGGCTTAACAGGCGTGACAATTGGGGTCTCCCAAAGGACATGAGAGACTGGTTCCAAAACCCCTTGGTTCACCAAACGATCCAGCTCCTCATCAATTTTAGGCTTCAATATGAATGGGATGCGCCGGGCATTCAGCTTTATGGGCTGCACCTCTGGGTTGAGCTGGAGGGAGAAGGGGGGGCCTGGTGTAGCGACCAAGCGTCTCATCGAAAATGGCTGGGAATTTGTCGCACACCCACTGAAAGTCTTCTCAGGCAATTTGTTGTACCCCCGTGACCCCGAACCCCAAGGGTTCAAACCATGCTAATCCTAGTAAACTCATGTGGCGACCCCCTACTACCAGCAAGTCCAAGAGTCCTTCAAAATTCTAGTACTGCACCCAAAATTTCCACAGCCCTTTCACGGTCACTTCATTCTGTTGGAAGTCCCATAGGCGAGGGCCCCCTTTAGGGCAGAGCCTACGGAGGGTATCCTCCAAGATTATGGAGATGGAGGACCCTATGTCTAGCTCCATTCTGCAAGGGGCTCCCTCAATTAGAACAGTCACTTTAATTTTATCGGGGGTGTCCTGGGGCAAGTGCAGTACCTGGTGAGGCTGGATGGCAGTGGTGTGCAGTTCCATGGCATGCTCAGAGTCCTGATGGGTGGACTGTCGCCTCTGGGTTCCCTTGTAATGGCAGGTGCGGGTGATATGGCCGACCTTTCTGCAGCTCTGACATGAGGCGTCTCAGAAATGGCACCTTGTGGGGCTCCCCACAGCTGGCGCACGGTGTTGAGGTGGTGGATTCACTGGCACAAGCTGTGGCAGGAGTGCTAGTGTTGTGGCAGGCTAGGTGATGTATTTTCAGGACCTCCTCATCCTTGTTGGAGGTGTCCACATGGTGGGCTGCATTGTTGGGCCTCCGTGAAGCTGGTGGGCTCAGAGCTTGGCAGACCACTGCAGTGAACTGGTCGGCATCTTCTGCAGAGAGGGCTTCTTCAAGCGCAACCTTGAATGTGGGGTCCTGCTTGTCAATGAGCTGTCTTTGGATCTGCTCGTCCTGAAGTATGCACACCAGCCAGTCATGGAGCGCTTCCTCAAGGTTGTGGAAGTTGCAGTGTTGGGGAGCACACCAGAGGGCTGTAACGTAGGGTGTGATCAACTCACCCATTGCCTGGTTCCTTGTGTAGAATACATGGTGGGCCACAATGACGGAGGGCTTGGCGCAAAGTGCTCCTGCAGCCGGTCTATAATCATCTGGTATGGAGTGGCTCGTCGCTCCACTGGAGCCAGCAGCGAGCGGGTGATCTTGAAAGTTGAGCAGCCACAGACCCGGAAGAAAGTGGCATGCTTCTTCTCAGCCTCAGTGATCTCAGAGGACTCGAGGAAGAACTTGAAGTGAGAAATGTAGGAGTCCCAGTTCTCTACAGTGGCGTAGAATGCGTCGAAGTGTCCTGAAGTGGCAGCCGTGGTCCCAGTTGTGATTATCCTTCCTTATTAATAAAAGTGACTTGGGGTGGCAAGATTTGATGCGCAGCAAAATGAGGTGGCCTGCTCATCTGCCACTCACCCCGGGTCCTATCCATTGGCTGCCTTGCGTTCCACCGTTGCATCAGTCCCACCCACAGACCTGCCAGCCACCCTCTCGCCCTCACTCTCCAGGGAGCCGTCGGGAGGGAGGGATGCTCCCGCAGCCACTCCGGCGGGGAGCCAAGAGGACGGGCCCGGCTGGCCTTGGTGTGGCCCAGTCGCTGTCTCCAGCCCTGGGCTGAGTCGGCCTGGCCTGCACCACCGTTGCTGCCTTCTACCTCACCGGACAAGACGCTGGGGAATACTCAAACATGTGAGCTCCCACTTGAGGCGACCACACAGCCACAGGTTTACTACTCCATCAGCAGTGAGATGTCTATGTTTAAGCAAGAGGCAGGTCATGTGTGAGCAAGCACTCGCTCACACAAAATGGCTGTGGCAGTTGCCGAGAGCCAGGCTACAAACCCCCCACGCCTAGATTACATTAATAAGGCCTGAGGGCCGAGCGACACGGCCCCCACTCCCCCGCCATCATGCATCCGGGCTGCATGAGGGCGAGGCCTGCAAAGAGAAGCAGGCCCAGGGGTGCGGACAGGATCAGGGGAGGGGAGAGACAAGCCTTTCCTGTTGGCAGCGGCAGTAGGAGCTGCAGCTACCACCACATGGGGAACGTTGCCCCTCATCCTCCACAAGAACATGGAACACACCCAAGAGATGTGGGATATGAAGGCACCATTTTTGGAGGGGTCGGGATTGTCCTGTCAGCGGCGGCTCCGGATCTGTCAGGGGAGGCAGAGTTCGTGACTCTGTCCCTTACGTTCGGTGCTGTCCTGTCTCGCGTGACGTTTGCCTCCCCCCCTCCCCTTTCGTCCGCAGTCACCATGGCTGCTACTAGCACGGCTGTGCTTGCGCAAATTGGGCCCATCACAGTGGAGGCGAAGCGAATGTCACCTTCATGCAGACAGGTAAAGGGAGGGAAGCGTTTGGCTCCTAATCATCAAAGTGATTCAGCCTTGGCGGGGGGGGGAGATATTAACAGCTGTTTTTAACGTACCCGAGGCAGTTCCTTACAACGCCCACTTAAAATGAGGCAAAGGAAATATAAGATTCCAGCTCTGTGACTCTAAGATGCAACAGGGCCACCTGAGAAGTACTGTTTGTCTGTTGAACCAAATCTCAAGCTGATTTCCCTTCTCTTCTTTGGAGCTGCCACCTCCAGGTTGGGAAATTGCTGGAGACTGAAGAGGGGGATAGAACCTGCGGAGGGTGGGATTTGGGAGAGCTGAAGGACCCCAATGGGGTACAATGCCACACCATCCACCCTCTAAACTGGACATTGCCTCCAAGGGCACTGATTGCTGAAGTCTGGGAATCAGTTGTAATCCCACATCTGCAAGTATTGCCTGGAGGTTGGCAAGACTGAATCTGATTCCTTCCCTACATTCAAGCATGTGTTCCCCTTCTCCCCCTCTCAAAAAGCTAGGCCTGAACTTTCCATTCCTCCTCAGAACTCCCTGATCTCACTTCTACTCCTTGCTTTGATCTCTCAGCTTCACCTTCAAAGCTGCCCCTGGCTTTGCCTCCCTAACCTTACTTCTATGGTAAAAGACAGCACTGCTGTCATGAGCACTGCTCCTTCAGTTGCATCATCCTCATCCCTCTGACCACCAAGCCATTGTGGTCTCTTACTCCTGGGACTGCTTCTCAGAACACCTGGACACCAACCACTCACTCCCTTCAGCTCTCTTCAAATACCCACATTTTCTAGAAAAGGCATCTGCCCAACATTTTAGGCTTCATTTCAGTAGGGAAGGGGACAAGGTAAATATAAAAGAGATTAATGGGTATTCTTCCTGTTCAACCCTGGCTGCAGCCCATCACTTTTTTTTTTTCTCATGTCACAATTTATTTGTAACTGCTGT
>NW_015160243.1:237466-368449 GCF_001447785.1 Gekko japonicus
GAAACACAGCTCTCTTAGAAAAGTTATCCTTCCTTCCTTATAATTAAATAAAGGAGGGGGATCATCAGCATGGAATGAAATTGATATGAGATGTAACGAGAAAGAGACACTGGGATGGGAAGGCTAAAGTTTTGCAAACATTTTTTCCCTTTCATGCTTTAGTGACCAAAGTTTTTTTGGGGGGGGGGGCATTTTGGCAGTCTCTGGAAGCCTAACATTAAAATGACGGCTCAGCCACAGGGACCTTCTGCTACCTTCTGCATATATGTTATGCATATATACCACCATACCACTGTGCTGAGTACATATTATCTGTTTGTTGCACCTACTACCATGTTGTAACTGCATAAATATAGTAAATATATTTGCCAACTGAATATAACTTTATGCATCGTATAAAGTGGGGACTACTCCACAGAATTTATGAGGTACCACAAGATTATCTGTAATCCTCCTCAGAGAAGTCTACTAAAGCTCTTGAATAATTGTCCAGAGAAAGCAGCTTCTACTAAAATATAAAAGGAAAAAGAAGAAGAATAACACAGAAGTATATTACAAAATAAACATTGGCCCTGTCCACACGAGAGGTTTTGGGCCGGGAGAGGGACGGATCGGGGCTGCAGCAAATGGGCGCGATCCCACAGCAACATCTGGGAATCGTGCTGCGCCCGTTCCCAGCCCATTCCCAATCCACCCCTCCTGGCCAAACCCCGCAAAAAAGAACCACCTACCTAGGTGGTTCTTTCCGAAAGGCCGCATCACTGCCGGCCAAGGGATCGCCGGCGCGTCTTTCCGCTGGCGCATCCCCGGCCCCCGGCCGTACTGCGCATGCTCGAGCATGCGCAGTTCGGCAGCCTCCTCCTCCCAATCGTCTCTTCCTCCCCGGCATCTGATCGTGCCGGGGAGCAACAGCGCCGTAGCTCAGGGGATCGTGGGATCCTGCCGCGGCATCTCTTTTTTGGTGCGGCTTTTAAAAGCCGCACTTTGGCCAGTGTTTTCCTTGCCATGTGGCAGGGACCATTATAGTGCAGGTGTAATGTTCGAATCTGTTGGAAGGAATGGACTGTGCAGTGTCACTTACTGCCAGCACAGATTTTGGAGTCTCAGGGGAGGGCAGTAAAGAGTTAGTATAGGGGGTAGGTAGGGTGCTCTCTGACCTTTCCTTTATCCACTCCTGCACTTGGCCCTTTGTTACCCAGAATGCTACTCTCAGGAGTTTCTTTCTTCTGGTCACTTCCCTCCCCCCTCTCTCCACCATGAGGGCTGAATGCTTTCTACAATCTCTTGCTATCCTAGCTTAGACAGCTAGAAGCCTTTACTCTGCCTTTCCTAACTAGCAGGGCTTTTTTTGTAGGAAAAGCCCAGCAGGAAATCATTAGCATAATAGGCCACACCCAACAACAGAAACTCATTAGCATATCCAGCCACACCCCTGACAGCATAGCTCATTAGCATATTAGGCCACACCCCCACGTTACCAGAAGTATGGTCATCCAGCCACACCCACCTTTTGCTTTTTATTCTGTTTACCTTGTTTGTTGTCAAAACCTAGGGCTTTTTTGGAGCAGGAACTCCTTTGCATGTTAGGCCACACACCCCTAATGTAGCCAATCCTAATGAGTTTCTGCTGTTGGGTGTGGCCTATTATGCTAATGAGTTCCTGCTGGGCGTGGCCAACTTGGGAGCCAGCCGGAACTCCGTTCCTGTGCGTTCCTGCCCAAAAATAGCCCTGCTAACTAGTATGGCGTTCTCTCACAATAAATGACTTCTATTTCTTTTCTAAATAACAAGTCTAAGTGCAAATTTGTTTCTCAAGCAGGCAGACTATACAATTGCATCGTGCGGAGATTAGAGGTGTGCATTCAGATCTACCCAAGATGAAAATATATTTTGGCATCGCAAATGTATCCAGATTTTCTTGGGAAAATTGAAAAAAAAAAAAACCGAGACAATCCCAGATATATTCGGGAATTACCGGTAGATCCGGAAAGAGCACGAGGCAGAAACAAATTGCTCCTGCCTCTTAGCCGTTTGTTAGGCTTCTGCAGTCCCTTTAAACTTTAAAAAGCCTGCTGACTCAGCATGGGTCTGGCTGGCTTCTCCTGCAGCCCTGTTTAAACCGAGCGGCAAGAGAAATCAGCCCAGGATCGCCCAGGGTGGCAGGAGCTAAGAGCTCCACGCCACCTCAGCTGGGGCTGGCTCCTCTTGCAGCTTGGTTTAAACTGAGATGCAAGAGAGGATCGACTGGGGCAGTGGGAGCTGACAGCTCCATGCCATCTCAGCTGCAAGAGAAGTCAGTCCAGGATCGGCTGGGGTGGTGGGAGCTGAGAGCTCCCCTCTGCTGAGGCTTCTCATTGACTTCTCTTGCAGCCCAGTTTAAACCTGGCTGCAAGAGAATTCAGCCCAGGATCATGTTTGCTCGCGGGGACCAGACTGCTCCCTGTAGGCACAGCTTTTGGCATGCAATTCCCCCCTCCCCTTTCTTCTCGGGTCTATCGGACCCGGAAAAAAATTGGGATTTCCAAAAAATCCTAGATCTGAATACTGTTCTGGTATTTGGAGTTGAGTTTTGATCAATCAGTTGAACTGGAAGAATTGTGATTATCCTCTGTATGTAGAAATGTTCATGTTACAACAACTAGAGTATCCATATCTGTCCAATTAAAATGTACGGAAATTGATCTTTTTAGTAGCAAACACTTTGAAATCCCCAGTTCTATGTTCGTAATTCAGAAAATGCTGAACAAATGGGGCGTCAGTGACAGGAATTCAATACCATACTATAAGGGCAATTATCCAGGATACATTAAAATAAATTTACCTGTTCAACAATTTTTGTAGCTGAAACAAAAATGTAGTGACATGGAACAGAATAACATTCAAGTATAGAAGATTTCTATATCATTAGGATGTGATTAGGAATATCCATCTTGTGATATTAAATCAGCAGTGAGAGTGGTGAGCATCAAATGAACACAGGATTTACTATGGTACAGGGTTTCTAATCCATTAAATAGGAGGTATATATCAGAAATCCATCCTGGTTTGCGTGCGTGTCTGTTCTCCAGTTGCTACCACCTCAGACTAAAATCCAGCCTTTTACATTTATTGGTGGTCTGAGGTGTGCCAGTAAAGGCTGTCTTTGGGCATGTGCAAAGGGCAAAGTTCCCCAACTATCCCCCTCCTTTCTCTCTCTGTGTGGCTCAAGGGCTAGACACATTGGGAGGTCTTTAAACACAGTCTGCTTTCTTAAACAGCTTAACAAACTAGAGCATAGGACAAGGGAAAATATCATACACAATAGGCTATAGGCGATCTAGGAAAAGAAAAGGGGGAACCCCCCCATATCTTTTAGTTAACCTTAATGTTTATCTCGGCATCTCTCTCTTTTAATGCTTTGTGGACCAAATGCTGATCCTGGCTCCCCACCGGCTCCTTACATTGGAACCTGATCCCTGGCTTTGAATGACAGGTTGTTCAGACCTTTTAACCCTTTTAACCCTTCCTGCCTTAGCTGGCTGGAAGTTCTTTCCCAATCTACAGTTAGGGAATCTTCTCCTCTAGTGGGACAGTGGACTCCTGTGTCTCCAGTCATCAGAGAGCTCATGTACCACATACCTCAATACCTAGCTCATTTTATGACAATAACTATCTATCTTGTCCTCTCTTCATGGAAATGCGTCTCTGATTTGCTGATACTTTGTGCATTTTATGGTCCTTTTCCCTGGGAAAGTGTGCTGTTCCCAGAGCATCTGAGGCCCCCTCAGTGAGCTTCAAAGCAACTTACATCTATGGGTCATGACGTTATATAGTCCAGAATGTTACCATCTTTTCTATGACATAAGCAGAATTTTCTGAAGCACTGGGATATAGTAAAGTGTTCTGCACAATAAATGATGGCTGAGTGGTGACATGATTGAGGTTTATAAGATTATGCATGGGATAGAGCAGGTTGAGAAAGAAGTACTTTTCTCCCTTTCTCACAATAGAAGGACTCATGGGCACTCAATGAAATTGCTGAGCAGTCGGCTTAGGATAAAAGGAAGTACTTCTTCACCCAAAGAGTGATTAACACATGGAATTCACTGCCACAGGAGGTGGTGGCGGCTACAAGCATGGACGGCTTCAAGAGGGAACTAGATAAGCATATGGAGCAGAGGACCATCAGTGGCTATTAGCCACAAGGTATAGATAGGAACTCTCAGGCTGGGGCAAGGGATGCTCTGTATTCTTGGTGCTTGGGGGGGGGCAACAGAGGGAGGGCTTCTAGTGTCTTGGCCCCACTGCTGGACCTCCTGATGGCACCTGGTTATTTTTGTCCACTGTGTGACAGAGTGTTGGACTAGATGGGCCATTGGTCTGATCCAACATTGGCTTCTCGTATGTTCTTATGTTTATTTGATTTCATGTTCACAAAAAATACTAGCAATCTAGTGGAAAAAATTCATATACCAAATTCAAAGGACCTTTTCCACCATTTGAAGAAGGGGAATCAAGTAACTATGAATTTCAGTGCCATCAACATTGCAGAAACCACTATCTGGAAGGGGAAAAAAAACCCTTTCTTGCAACTTTTACACAATCTGGTTGTCATACTTTTAATATGCTGAAACGCACTGAACACTATTTATATCTTTGTTATTTGCATATGGAATATTTCTGCCACTCTTCTTTTGTGACCTTTTAGAGGGCACTCTTCCCCTTTTCTGAGTCTGTGGTCTTTTAACCAGCATGGACTGTAATCTGGAGAATGGGGATTGATTCCCCACTGCTCCACATGAAGGCTGTTGGGTGACCTTGTGTCAGTCACAGTTCTAGAAGAAGAAGAAGAAGAAGAGGAGGAGGGGGGGAGGAGGAGGAGGAGGAGGAGATTGGAGTCTCAAAGCATTTTACAATCTGCTTTTCCTTTTCCACAACAGACACCCTGTGAGACAGGTGGGGCAGAGAGAGCTCTTTGAGAACTGCTTGAGAGAACAGCTCTGAAAGAACCTGTGACTGACCCAAGGTCACACCAGCAGCTGCACGTGGGGTAGTGGGGAATCAAACCTGGTTCTCCCAGATTAGACTTGGTGCTCCTAACCACTACACCAAACTGAACTCTCTCAGCCCCACCTACCTCAAAAGGTGCCTGTTATGGGGAAAGGAAAGGGATATGATTGTGAGCCACTTTCAGATTCCTTAAGCTAGAGAAAAGTGGAATATAAAAACTTACTCTTCTTTAAATCATGCCACAAATGTGTGGTCTGTTGCATTTTAAAGTATTCACTGTTTTAAAGTAACTGTCTTAGAAATTTCATTTTAGATAAAAAGTATGCTTAGATTTTTAATGAATAATTTTAGCTTGATTGTCTTACTTGTAGTGTTTTAAAAGTTGCCAACAGATGGTTAGCATTTAGACAGAGCAAACGAGCTGGCTTCAAAACATAAATTAAGACAGCACTCCTATGCACACTGTGCAAGTCTCAGTGAAACTTGCTTTCAAGTAAACACACACAGGATCACGTTCTACAATTTGCAAAGTAAATGCCATCAGGTTCACAATATGAATCCGGGTTTTCCTGCATGAATCATAATATTACTTTTAAAATATGCTTATAACTTTATGCTTTCCAGTTTTTAAAATCAAGTTGCTCTAGTGGCCTTGTGATTGAACAACCAGTTATCTTAAAATCAGATATCTTATCTTAAAATGTGATCCTCACAAATGAACATTCTTGATAGCAATTTTGGAGGGCTCTCTCTCCCCCCCCATTTTGTATGTAAGAACTGCCAGCATCATCAGACCTGAGCAGCTTTGATTTAGAAAAATCACAATTTCAATGAAAAACTGTAAACAGTTTAATAAAAAGTACATGTAATTTGTGGAAGTATCCAGTTAATTTTGATAATGTTGAATTCTATAAGCAGATGAGATAAGATTATTTGGTATTATATCTTTTCATTTTTAGTGAGTCTTCTTGCTAACCAAATGCTAGCACTTGCCATTTGTAAGGTTATGATTAAACCTCACTTCAAGTCTGTAAAGATACTAGCTTTCATTAAGTGCTGCCATAAATCTTTCTACTCCAACCTTACTAGATTTAATGTTTAATCTTCTCTGTGCTGCAGACACATTACCCTGGAGTGCATCTAATTCTCTTTGAAAAGGATGTGGGCAGCCCATAGAGACAGGTGTGGGAAACATCTAACCTAATCTTAGTTCTAGTAAAAGGTGGATGAATTAACAACTCAACATCTTTTCATTGCAGGGAATCAGCAAAATACCAACCACCCCGATAGCATCATAAGAATCACAGAACTGGAAGGGGCCATATAGGCCATCCATTCCAACCTCCTGCTCAATGCAGGATCAGCCTAGAACATCCCTGACAAGTGTCTGTCCAGCCACTGCTTAAAGACTGCCAGTGAGGGGGAGCTCACCACCTCCTTAGGCAGCTGATTCCATTGTTGCACAACTTTTACTATCAAAAAGTTTTTTGTGATATCCAGCCGGGACCTTCCCACTCATAATTTAAAACTATTATTGCAAGTCCTATTCTCTGCTGCTAACAGGAACAGCTCCTTGCCCTCCTAAACTTCACAGGGTTTTACAGTGAGGTGCAAAACTTTACAAACATTAGCCCAATGTGTTATCAGCATAGGAACCTCTAAGTTTAGCACTGAAGCACTAAACTAGGAAAGTCTTCAGGCATTCTAAATAATGGGATGGGAGGAAGTAGATGAGTTCCTATGCTTGTTTGGAATATCTAAAGCCAACTGTGTACATCTACTCATGTGGAAGAGAAATTAACGTTTGGTCTCTCTGTATCTGCAGCTCATGCATATTCCCACAGGTGAAAGACACACAGAAGAAGTGTATCTCACTTATGCTCCTTACGCACATTTCCGATATCTAAAGTCTGTTTCAGAAGCTGGGAAATTTGTGAATGTATGCTGATATGTGGAACCCCTCTAATTTATCAAGCACTTGCAGGCAGTACATATACCTTTAGTACATCACATCTGGAGTGCTAGAAACATGTCCCTTTTAAAATGAAAGCTGAAGCTCTTTGAACAATTACCTGTTCAATTAGATATAAGAAATTCATATGGAGACTTCCGGTTTATGGCGACATGCAGGCAGATGCATTTCCCAGACGTCCCGGGGATGCAATCTGCACACCAACGTGTAGGAGGAGGTGTGATGGGTCGCGACCCCCCCCAGAGCCTTGGGGAAAGGCTCCTAGCCAGGGGGCTTTTGAGGGGCGACCTCTTCGCTGGGGCGATGCCAGAGAATTGAGGCACTCCTCCGCCCCAAAGGTCCTGCCGCTGAGTGTCCATATGGAATTAGTGTCCCGGAATCTAAAGGAGAGAATCTGAAGCAACTCTTGAGTGATGCAATAGCCCCAATGACAGATTTGACAGCGGAATATCTTCACAGCAAGATGGATGTGGTCTATAGGTCCTATTCCTTTATACATCAAGACAAATAACCTGCCTGGGGAAATAGTAGTCAGATTCTCGAAGAGACATGTGATTCTATTTTGAAAGCAACTATGGGAACACCCTTGAAAATCAGGGACAATAATATCAGGATTTTAAAAGACATTCCATTTGAAATAAGACAAAAGAGAAAGAAATATAAAGATGTAATCCTTTTTTTACAAACAAATGGCATAGATGGTTAATTCCAGAATGCGTCATTTTCAAGCTCCAGGATAAAAAAGAAAAGATTGACTCTGTTCCTAAAACACGTGAGTTTCTGAGAACACAGCTGGGGGAACCAATGGAGGACATGAAGGAAGAAGAAAGCAAATCGGATGGTGAGTTAGGCTTGGTGTCTTCTGATGAGGACTTTCTCTCTGAAAAGGGGGCGGCAGCCCCAAAAAGTCCATATAAATTGAAGATAAGAAAAGATAAAGGCTGAAGGACTCTGAATTGTGCCTGAAAATTTAGTAATAACTGGGATGCTATGAGGGTTTCATTTAACAGATAAATGGAAGGTTAAAAGATAAATAACTTAGCATAACCGACTATGTTCAATTTATTACTAGCATTTTAGATTAACATTGAGATAAGCTGATGTATTGATCTCCCACTCTTGGGGTTTTAGTTATTAGTGGGTTTCTTTCCTTTCTCCTTAGATGTAGTTTCCCTTCCAATTTTCAGTTATAGTTTGTAGTTTTGTGGAAAAAAACCAATAAAAAACTCCCCTCAGGGGGATTAAAAAATCATATGGTTGGTCATTATATATGATGGCTTTTCTGACCTCTGTTATGATGTCATAGTATTAGAAATTACTTAAGTAACTGGAAATATCACTGAAAAGCCAGCATGAGAAGGAAAGCAAATGGCTGTGTAATCTCCATCTTAATACTTTCATAAGACTTTTTCCTTTTACTTGATGAAGTCAAAGCATCTGTTATATTCTCAGATAAGTGCTTAGGTTTTGTTGCCATTTTTATTAATCATTTCTTTTTGTGCTTTTGAAAATGTTCCAGGTTAAAAAAAAAAGTTGAAAATGTTACTACTCTTTAAGATGGTGGCAACAAATTGCCAATTATCCTACTATTGCAGGTGTTCTCTTCCTTCCTTCCTTCCTTCCTTTGACTTTTAGCCCGCCCTTCCCTGCTCAGGGTGGGGTACAACATAGCAAAAAAATAAGATAGAAATTAATACAATTCAAGTAAAAATCTAAAACTCAATTTAAATTACATGATGGTGAGATGCCATAGGAGTATAACTGTGTGTGGCACCAGGAGAGCCATTGAGATAATAATTGGGCCTAGTCCCCATCCAATAATATAAGTTAGTATACTAGTCCCCGTAGCTGGATGAGGGGGGCTGGTAGGGTAGGGTAGGCCAGATAAGGTGAGGAATCTGCTGCCGCAACCAAGGACCTGGTGGAACAGCTCCATTTTACTTGAGAAAAGACTACAAATAATTATCATAATTTAGCATAGTGTGTTAAGAAACCTTTTACGATCTACAAAAAACCAGTTGCCAATAAAAATTCAGTCTCAAGGTGGAAAGATTTGGTCTATTAAAAATCAGATCCTTTTGAGGCTCTTTGGCATTAGGGGTCCCTTTCAACGGGGTGAGTAATAGTGATAATAAAAAGGTTACATTAAAAGGATTGACTTTAGTATGATAAGGTGTTTGAATTTGGGTTTGGTTAAGATTCACAGTTGTATTGTAATGGCAAATAGATGGTTTCTCTTGCTGACCTTTATATGAGAAGGCAGCAAAATCTGTCATCTCTATTCAATTTGTTTAACTGCAGACATGTATTCCCTAGAGATGTCTGACACTGTATTATCCATTTAACCCTGCTCTGGGCACCTGAATTTTGAGATTAATAGTCTTCCAAAATACAAATGAGATATTCCTGCATTTTCTTCACTGGATGCTGAGAAACAACCAGTTTTAGAAGAAATGTTTAGCATTGATTATCAAAAGAAAATTTCTGTTCCCTTTGGCGTTTATGCAAAGTATATTATTGATGGAAGGCTGATTCAATGTAGCATATTTCACATGCAGAAGATTATGAGTGTGAAAAACTAGATTTAAATATCTTTGTTTAATTGGCACAGTTCTCCTACCACTGGAGATAATTGGGCGTACCAAATGTTTGTCTATTAAAGCATGTTCTGTTAAAGCTGCTTTTGCTGTTCCTTATTAATGAACATACTTTCTCATTCTGGACCTGAGCTCAAATTTCTGTCAGCCTGCAGAGTGACTGCAGCTTGTCCCAAGGAGACCCTAATCCCATTCAAAGGGCTTCTTTATCTGTGTATTTTACTCAGCTAGAGATAGGAATGGAAATGCGCATTGTAAGGTAATGGAAAACAGATGGGAATTGTGTTCTGAATCCTTTTGGACACACTGGAGAGATAATGAGAACTTAATGGCAACACTGTCGGATTAGAAGAAGGATACACCTAGTGCTGCATCCTGTTTCCTACAGTGTCCTCTGGGAAGCCCATATCCAGGGTGCAAAAGCAATACATCTTCCAGTGCTGCTCTCCAGCAATTGGTGCTCACAGACACACTGTCTCTGAATACGGAGGTTTCATTTAGCCATCATGGCTAATTACTCTTTATTAACCAGAATTTGTCTTGTACCATTTTAAAGCCATATAAGTATTATGCATTGTGTGATGTACTTTTGTCTGTCCTGAAGCTGACACCCATCAACTTCATTGGATGATTCCTAATGCATTGTGGACAAGAGGAGAGTACTCCCCATGACTCCTTAGGAGCAAGGGGGGGAGCCCCCTTCCCATTATGTATATTCTGCTCCTCCCTCCTGGCTGAGCTTGACAGTGCCCGTGTTGAGAAGGGATGAGTTTTTCTGAAGATGTCATGCGTTAAAGAGGAGGGCCCCCGCGGCTCCGCTGTTCCCAAAGAAGACCGAGGGTTTCCGATGCTGTGCCTTACAAACTCAATGTAAAAAGTGCCTCCCTCCTTTCTTAAGCAATCCAATGGTGTGTTCTGGCGCAGCTAACAATCTCATGCACCCCAGAGGGAAGGATGAAGCAAATGTGAATGTAAATAGATTAACTTTTATTTCTTTTGTGCATATGGATTAGCGCTTGTTTTTTTTTTAAACTATAGGATGAATGTTTTATTAACACCTGGATTTATTTGTTATGACTTGAGGTTTGTAGGCGTCCAACCCTTAGCAGTTGTGACTTTATTTGCATACAATGGTTTTTTAAGTGATTCTTTCATTAGCGGTTGCTTGCTTTTTAAGTTTATTATTATTATTGAATTTGTTTACCGCTTTAACTTTCAGTTTGCGTTTTATGTGAATTGCTGTACCCTGTACTTGGGTCATACTTATTTGCCCCGATGAGATGGAGTGAGCCAAGGGTAATTTGGCATTTTTGATAGGTTAGTTTTTTTATAGTCTGTCCCTTGTTAGAGTAGCCAGTGGCACCTCATTCCTGCAGCCTCCTGAAGGATGACCAGACCACTGGACTTGTTGACATCACCTGTTCCTGTGACTGCATGCGGGACCCTTTCACCTGACGTCTTCAGGGTCCTGGGGGGGGGGGAATTGTTGCCATGCAAGGCGCTTGTAGCACTGTTATGGACTTAAAACTTGGACTGTGACAGTAATGTGCAAAAAGGGACTGAACTGAATAGAGGTCCAAAGATGTTGCCAGTTACACACACACAGAAGAAGGAAGCCTTCCTGTGAGATGATGTACAATGGTTTCAGGGGTTACTTACCCACTTATGGACCAGCTCCCTAGCCACATGAAGCAATGAAAGCCAGGCAGATGCCATGCCAAGGCAGAAGACCCAAGAACAAAGGATTCAAACTCCATGTGGAGTTTCTTCCTGCACATGTAGGCAATATTTCCCTTCCCCCACCCGGCCTCATCTAGCTGAAACAGCCACCATGAGACAATCAAGGAATATCAACGACAATTACTCTGGCCGCATGAGTCATCATAATGCCTTCAGGTGCCACTACCCTGACCAGAGTTACTAGAGTTAAATATTGATCATCCCCTTAGACCCTTCCCCCCTTGACCCCAGATCCAATCAGTGTATTTTTGGGATGGAGTAACAGGAGGTGTGCCAGGGAATGTGGCCAGCCTAGCCCACCCCCCATGTCACCTTATAAAAGAGGGCAACCCACCATATTTGCTCTCTCTCTCTCTTCTCTCCCTTCCTCCTGTACCCACCCTAACTCCACAACTCTCGGTTTGTGCAGCCAGAGTCTTTTCACATGTCTGTGCTCTCCCTTCCTCCTGTACCCACCCTAACTCCACAACTCTCGGTTTGTGCAGCCAGAGTTTTTTCACGTGTCTGTGCTGATTCAAGACATGATCCCATTTCCCTATAGTCTCCCTCATTCTTCCTAAGGATCGCTTCATCCCACCGTGGACAGGTAAAAGTATTGCCCCTCAACAATCATCCTGCTAATGTGACTGTGCTATCCTCCTCTCTCTAATTTTCCTAGATCTGTGTAATTGCGAGTGTGTTTGAATTATTGTATGCTTGTGAGATATCTTCAGTAAACAAAACCATTTTATACTGAAGCTTGCCTTTGAGTCTATTTCTGGTGATCCAGGAAGAAGTGGGACCCCTATATACACTGATGCTTGCTCCCTTATTTGCCTATTGCCTTGTTTACTATAATTCCACCAAATAATTAATAATCAGCAGCAATTTAGCTAACATACACCCCACACCAGGCATATTTTTTAAAATCTCCATCAAATCTCCCCTTTGATGTAGTTTTTTTCTAAACTAAATTACCATATGTTTAATCTTTCCTTATATAGATGTCACTTCAGGTTCCCTTTATTGTACTTTTATTTATTCATTCATTTTATACCCCACCCTCGCCGCCAAAGCAAACTCAGGGTGGCCAGTTCTACTATATTCTTTTTGCAATGGGGTGACCAGAACTATCCACAGTATTGCAAGTGTAATCACATAATAGATTTATACAAGGACTTTATGGCATTCGTTGTTTTATGTTCAACTTCTTTTCTAATAATCCCTGGAGTGGAATTTGATTTTTTCACTACTGCTATACATTGAATTATGGTGGACAAGATACCTTTCCTAATCAGTTTCCAGCCATCTCTGTGTATTTTAAGTTAGGAATTTTTTTGCTCACTTTAAACATACTTACACTGAACCTTATTTGCCATATTGTTAGCCATTCACCCAGTTTGGTGAATGGCTTCTGGAGTGCTTCAAAATGTGCTTAGTTTTCATCATCCTCAATAACGTTATCCACCAGCAGGGCACTTCACTGCTCAATCTTGATTCTGTATCATTTATGACCAAACATTGGGTATGCGCCGTTAAATGGCATATTATATCTTCAGCCGGTCACAGACATTATCTGGTTATAGGCTCTCTGCTCCTGCAGCCTTCTATAAAGTTGTTCTGGAATTCACTGATAACATTTGAGAACATGTAGCCCTCTTCTAAAACACTACTGAATAGATGTTTTTCTTCTGTCATTGTCATGTACGGCTGAATTACGTTCTTTTCTCATCTCACTTTCCCACAGTATGATGCCTTTTAAAAGAATAAATTCTTATTTCCCTACTCTTCTTAAATTCACTGCTGAATCAGACTGAAAGAGAAGAATGATGTCACACAGCTATTTTAAAAAGTAGGGGAAGGCTGTGCAGAATAACTAGAGCAACTGCTGTGGAGTACACATTTGATTTCAAGAAGTGAAATTTGAATTGTTTCAGCTATTTCAGATGAAATGCCAGTATTTTGCCTTGACAAAGATTCTGTTCTGCTCATATCCGTGTGGAATAATAAAATCCAGCACAAAAGAAGTCTATTTCACAACTATTTTCATCATAGTTGTCAACTTTTTCAACTGACTCTTATAGTAGCTTATCTGTAGACACGAACAGTTGAAAATATTCTCTATGGCATGAAAAGTTTAACCAGACTATTTCATCAGGTCAAGTTGTTGTTAACTATACACAAACAGGCCATGCTGGCCATCTGGTCAGTTGGCAACCCTATCTGCTGGCTCTGCTGTTGTCCTTTCCTAATTTTTAGGAATCTGCCTTAGGACTTCTGCCTGTTAGTGGATAATTTGCATCTTTCTATGCTGATTCAGGTAGTAAATAAGACCTTCTTGGAATGTCCTCTGAATACTACCTAGATGTTTTGCCAAGCTGTCTCCATTTTGGTTTATAATTCTCAGAGCTGAGATCACCATGTCTTCTCTCTGTCATTGCATGGGCAAGCCAACAAGTTTCAGCCAACAAAGACAGCAAAAACATAAGAGCCAGCACATGAGTGGGGTTATACCTAATCTCATAACACTATATATTTATTATTTAGAAAATTTAGCTGCCACAATTCCAGATACCTGCTTGAAGCTAGCAACTCAAGAGAAAAACTGAGCTTTGCCAGGTACCTAGCTATCAAATCATTAATCAAACATTGTACTTAGCCACAAAAGGATCTGGCTCTTGATTCGGATTGATCTAATCTGGGATGTTCAAATTACCTGCCAAACTCCTAGCTCAGTCAAATATTTCTTTAACACATACCTCTTCCCACCTGGAAACCTCCACTCTCTTTCCTTATTTGCAAATATTCCCAGGACCATGATCTTCCCTCCTTCTCCCCTTCAGATAATTAAGAAAAATACCCATTCACTTACTTTGTTCTGTCTCTTCTTTCCAAGCCAGGAAAGAAAAAAAAAAGGGTTCCCCCCCTCACCTGTCCTGCCCTAAAATTGGGAGGCAAAATCGGTCCCCAAAGTGTTACCATCCTGTTTTTATCATATACCCTGAGGTGTAGTGCTTTGCTGTACTCAGTTCTTCACCTATGTGAAGCTTTGTCCCATCCAGGATTACCTCATTTTGTGAGGGGCAAAACCCTGGTTCAAGACTGCTTTTCCCCTTTGGATTTACCTTTGGATTGCTTGTTGCCCAAAAACCTGGATATATTACTTTGGGGAATGGGTCACTGCTGAATCTGCATGAATAAAAAATTATATACTCTACTTTATCTTTTACTGTATCTCTTTTGTCTCTAGCTTCTCCCCCTTCTTGAGTGAAGAGCATTTGCACAGTGCATGAGGATGCTTGGAATACATGTATCTTAATGTGGGAATTCTGCTATCAGGTATTGTCACTGTGTGAATCTTGTACCTGATTTCCCTCCATCTGTATTCTAAGGCCCTGTTCACACAAGAGGTTTTGGGCCGGGAGAGGGACGGATCGGGGCCGCAGCAAACGGGCCCGATCCCACAGCAACATCTGGGAATCGTGCTGCGCCCGTTCCCAATCTGCCCCAGCCAAAACCCGCACCAAAAAAGAACCACCTACCTGGGTGGTTCATCCTGAAGGGCCGCGGCAAGTGCGGCCGTGGGATCGCCGGCGCATCCTTGCGCCGGTACATCCCCGCCTCTTGGCCGAACTGTGCATGTGTGAGCATGCGCAGTTTGCCAGCCTCCCCTTCCCACCGTCGCTTTCTCCCCGGCATCTGATCGTGCTGGGGAGCAACAGCGCCGCGGCTCAGGGGATCCCGCCCGGCGTCTCAACTTTGGTGTGGCTCAGAATTAGCCGCACTTCGCCCGTCGCTTTTCCTACCGTGTGGCAGCAGCCTAAGTATTCTTTCCAAATGTGTAAAGTACATTCACTACTTTGTTAATTGTACCAGTTTTAATGGTTATTCTTTGACGTGTTTATGATGCAGCAGTTTCATTGTTGATCCCTATATTGGATATCAGTTTTCTGGAACAAAGGTGAGTCTGTAGATGTTTTTTATATATAAACAGTCAGCGGTTCCCTTACAGTAGTTTGTGCAGGTCAGGGCACAGGGGAATACATTCCTGAAGTGGGTGTAGAACCTAAACCATCAACTACTTTAGGTCATTCATTCTGCTTAGTTCTGCTTTTTGTCATTTGTTCTGCTTAGAGTATTTTAGTATGGATTTGAGCCAAACAGGAAAGTGGGGCACATTTACACTGGCATACATCTAGGGTACATGAGCCTCTATGATCACACCCAGTAGCAGATTCTGTTCATAATTCTAAACATAATTCATGTCTCTGTGTGCTTTCAAGTATGTTGACTCCCCCCCCCTCTTTTTTCACCTCTACTGTATGGCTTATCTGCTGCTATTTTTCTTCTGTTTGGCCTTTAATTGTAATTGCATTTGTTATTGTTCAATTATGGTGTAAGATTTTTTAGAAAGGAAATTACATTTTGTAAATGTGTGATAGAAATAAATAAAATCATGACCTCCTCAATATGCATGCATTAAGTAATCAGCTAATACAGACACCCTTCTCTTGCAGATAAATATATGCCACTAATCTCACCTAGTATCCCACTGTAAAGGAGTTTCTACTGTATTTTTCAATCATAAGCCTTCCCAGTACCTACTTCAATAACATTATTTAGGAACTACAACATTTTTAAGAAAAGAAGAATTACTTCAGGGTTTAGGTGGTCTTCTTGACCAATTCCCTTTCCTCCCACTACCTTCAATTGTGGCTTTCCTTCTGACATTGTAAATGCATTGCCAGTAAACTACATGGTTGTTTACATGAACATATTGTAAACAGGCAGCATTGGAAAGCACAAGCTGCCTTATAAATTAATGGCATTGTGAGGGTGCTGCCTGCTGGGGTGAAAATAAATTGTAAGAAAATATAGGGAGACAGGTAATGGGCACTAGCTCTGCTGCACAACACTTTTCAAATAGCTGTTGACTGTGTGCCAATAGATATGGCAATAACTGTCAACAGGATTTACAGTACTTTCACATTTACGCAGCGAGAGTGGAGAGGCTCAAAGAGTTCTATAGTTTTATTTAAAGTTGAGTGCCAACTGTTTCTGTACCAGCTATTTCCAAGTAACTGGGTCACAAACACCCTGGCTGTCATTCATGTGTGTTACTTAAGCACTTTTTTTTTTGGCCTTGATTATCAGAAGTCCTTGAAGCATGTTTCTAGAATCTTTACAGCAATGTTGAGACATATGCTTACTTAACAAAACTCAAAGCAAGGTTATCTCACCATCTGTTGTGTAGCCCACCAGTGCTGGGATGCCCTAAATTGAACCTTAGAAGCTGTGAATTGAAAGAAAGCTGCTTCAGTCTCTCTGCAATCCACTGACAGCTAGAATAGGTAAACAAGGCCTATTTGCAGACCTAGGAACCTGATTAAGCAATCACCTGAGCCAGTACATACAATGAACTGACCCACAGTTAACATTTAAAATTTTTTTGTTCCTGGTCAAGATCATTTTGCTTTCTTGACAGTAAGATTTTGCTCCGCATCAGTACAAAACCAAGATCTCTGTTCTGTTCATTGTCTGGGACCCAGTAAGTCTCTTTAGGACCCTGGAAGGTTTTTTTGCATGTGCAGCTAGGTTCTTATATCCAAATAACATACCTCAATTAACTACATTTTTAAAATCGTTGGAGTTTGAAAAGGGAGTTATAAAGTTAGCATAACCAAGTCTGGTGCTCAAAAAACAATTTTTAAAATGCATATACAGATTTGTATGCATGTCTCCCTGAATCTCAGTCTTTCAAATCCAACAACATTATTAATTTTAATTCTCAAATCATTCATTGTTAATGTTACCAGCTCCATCTTGGTAAATTAATGGAGGTTTGGGGGTAGTGCCTGAGGAGGGCAGAGTCTGGAAAGAGGAGAAAGCTCAACGGATGTGATGTCACAGAGTCCACCCTCTAAGGCTGCCCTTTCCTCCAGGGGAACTGATCTCTGTAGTCTCAAGATCAGTTGAAATTCTGGGGAAATGCCATGCTCCATCTGGAGGCTGGCAACCCTGTTCTGTGTCATAACTGGGGGTTGCTTGTTGTGATTTGAAGGTGTAAGGTCCTTTGAAGTACATCAGAGAGTTCCTGGGATCCTGACAGCCACAAGGGGTGGGAGAGCAGAGGAGAATTTCCACAGGTATAACCATTTACCTACCAGCCAGAGAGGGCAAGATGGATGGCTGTTATAAAACATGATCTGGGTATTGAGATGTGTAGAATGTGCACTCCAGGTTGATTGGGAGAGGCTTCCCACCAATGAAGGCAGGAAGGGTTAGAAAGATCGGTGATATTTGTGAGCCTTTGTTCAATTGCTGGAGGTTGGATTTCCCCTGCATTTTGCAGGTGGAGAGTCAGGATGTGCATTGTTTCCACAGACATCCGGGAGGGGGGATGCCAGAGGTAAACCTTCTGTATTGTTAAGTATAGTATTAAAGTTTTTCTATAACAGAACCAACAAGACTTGAGGAAAACTTTTTATGAATGTCTGAACTTAACCTTTGACAGTGTTTTCCCTGTTATTTCTAACTAAAGTTCTCCCAAGTTTGGTTTGAACGGTTTTGGTTTTATGTTTTTGTTTGTGTGTCAGGGTTACTCTCACCCTACATAAAGTATTACAAAGGAGTGTGTGAAAGCTGTTTTGAGTCTAGCCTCAAAATAGCTTCCCATTTCAAAATCCCATATTTTCTCAAACATGCCTTTAGAATACCAGTGTTGGCTCTGGCTAAGGTTCGTAACTGAACAGGGGGAAAAGTACACTTTCACTTAGCAAACGCACGTGGGAAAAGCAGATCTCTCCTCTGGAAATGAATGGATTCTGCTAAAACAAAAGATAATAGGAAAGACTTTTAAAAAAGAAGGAAGTACTTGCAACAGCTTGAAAGAAAGGTTGACATTGTGACCACTGAATTTAGAAGTGCTGAATTCAGAAACTAGATTCCTTTAATGGTGCATGTATCAGATCTCGTTTGGCCTGTGCCACATGTTTGATTTCTGTAGGGACATGGGGGTCTTTTTAACATATGTTCCATCATTATAGGAATCTGACTGAACTACCTAGTTTATGGCAAGTTTTGATAATGTGAGCTGCTAGATAATTGACAAAAATGTTGCTAGATAATTGAAAAAGAAAGAATCCATTTAACTAGCACGAACAGCATGAGGAATGGCATTGTTATATAGCTGTCAAGAAAAAAAGAAGAAGATATAAAATGCTGGAACTCACTTTTGTTAGAGTGATAAGGAGTCAAACAAGTTTATGTGTCTCCTCTTCATTAGAAAACTATTTTGTGAAGACTACAAGAAACTGGGAAATGCCACCTACTTTTTGTTGTTGTGACTGATTTGCATAAAGGTCACATTACAAGATGTTAAGCTTTACTGCCTAAAATCCTTATGATGGGAAACAGAATTTCACAAAGGAATAGTCTATATTTCTTACTGTGGCATTATTGAACTGATTTGTATTTCCATGTTTAATAGGCTTAATAAATAGATTAACCAACGAAGGAAGCAACCATAAGCAGATCTACTCAGGAGTAAGTCACAATTTATTCAGTAGGACTTACTCCCAGGAAGTAGTTTTAGGATTGTAGACTAAGTCTCAGATAGTTCGGCAGAAGTTAATTTGTAATCAGTGAGGTCCAGAGCTAAAGACATTTATTTTTGAGTTCTGATGTGTTCCATCCTACAGTTGAAGGCCCAGAACTCCTCTGTGGCACACAATTCCATTTATCAGCTTCAGCTGATATAACAGATATGTCCATTTCTAGGAAAACATGATCTGGCCATGTAATCCATATGATTACGTACTCATTAGAATACTGAAATCTGATTACATTCTAGTTAGAATATTGAAATGTGCTTTACATGGGGCTGCCAGAAACTCCAAGTCATCCAAAATGCAGAACCCAAATGATTGTCAGCAGCAGGATGAAGGTTACCAGTATCCCATTAGGCCAAAAATGGCTGTCAGTCCTCTCTAGGAATTACCAGAAATTCCTAGAGAGGTATAATGTCACTTCCATATTTTCCTGGAAGAGACATCATGATGCTGATGATGGCTGCCCCCCAAGTCCCTCCCTCCAGTCTCCCACTGGTAGGATACAGGGATCTGCACTGGATGTCCATTTGTTTCCTGGCATAATTCAAAGTTCTGGTTCTAACCTTTAAAGCCCTCCTCCCATATTGTCCACCCTGCCAGTTAAGATCTGCCTTACAGTATCTGCTCTCTGTGTCCTGCCTTCAGAGATGAGGAATATAGTAACCAGAGGCAGGACTTTTTCAGTAGTGGCACCTTGTTTATGGAATGCCCTTCCCCTTCAGGCTTGCCTGGCACTTATACTTTTTTTCCTTTTAAGCACCAGGCCAAAACATTCTGTTCTCCCAGGCTTTTTATTAAGGCATTGATTTTTAAAACACTAATTTAGTCCAGAAAATATTATCTTAAATTGTCAGTGCTTTTTAAAGAAATTGTTTGTTTTTATGATGGCCTGGGTTTTTAATGTTGGTGTGATGGACTGTAAATGGTTAACACTGTAACCTGATCTGACAACCTTGAGTGACAGGGGATTCAAATGGAATTCTTCAGTTGAGATGGTCTGTTAAAAAGCAACAGTTAGGAGTGGCAGTTAAGAACTGACAATTGACTAGGAAGGAGGGCTGAGAGAGTGAGAGGATCAAAAAGGATCCCCATTCAAGCCTGAGGTAAATAGCTTCTTAAAAAGGGAGGGGTGATCCCTACCCAGTAAAAAGGAAAGGATCAAGAAAGATCCTGAGTTAGGGAAGTGGGAAGCATAACCCATCCCTAACAAGTCTGAGGGAAATAGCTCCTAAAAGAAGGGGGTGATCCCTAGCTTGTGGATAAGGAAGGAAATTGGAACTTGTATGAATGTTCCTGCCTTCACCAACTTCAGTGTCTGTTAGACCATGAAGCTTATGCTAATTATGTAAGAAAAACTGCCAAGAAATCTCTCTCCTCAAATTTTAAAGACCTTTCTGAATAACAGAAACAGTTACTTGATTGTGACAAATTATCTAATATTTATTTGAACACAAACTTATCACATTCCTGTTCTCTGTTCACCTCATAAATCCTACACCTCATTCCAACCTGACCATTTCCCCATAAAGTTAAATAAACAGTTTATTTTTGAACTACCACCAGCCGCTTGTGTGCCATTTCTAAATAGGAAACAAGAAGGATTTCAGTCTCTCCCCTCGGTTTCCTAGGCTGGGTCAGCATCTAAAAATATACATTCAAATGAATGAGTGGGACAGCCGGAGAAAAACAAAGAAAAAGGGGAAAAGGGGCTGCTCAGTGAGAAACAAGATAAAGGGAAATGCTGTGAGGGAGGGGGAAATTTCCATAGACAGATTTTAATTAATATCTTTTAATGCTTTGTTTTTATTACTTTTTATTTTATAAGTGATCTCAGGCAAATTACTGGGGAGGAAGCCTAAACATTTTCATCTTTATATGTATATGCCTTTAGCACACAAGGAAACTGAAGCTTGGTAGGTTATCTTGCTCCTCCTCGATGGCTGGCCTCTGCCACCACCTTTGCATCCTCATCTTACTCTACTGACAAAATAAAGTACTCCAAAGCCAGATTCCCAAGATAAGAAGATAAGATGATTACTTGGCTGTGGAGCACTGTTGTAATGGACTGTCAAGAGTTAATGCTCAACAGAGTCAGATCCTTTGAGTGACAAACTGATCAAATGGAATTCTGTGAAGACAGTCAAGAAATGACAGCTGGGAACTGATAGTTGAAGAAGAGATAGTTAAATACTAACTGTGGACTGGGAAGGAGACAAAAGGAGTGAGAGGGTCAGAGAGGATCCCCACTCAAGCTGAAAAGGGATATTGATTCTAGTTAAGAGAAGTAATCCCTGTCCAGTGAAAAGGAAGATAGTTCTTAAAATATGAGTGATCCCTGTCGGTGTATATAGAAGGATTTTGGGAACTTGGCTGTTTGTTCTGCCCTTCTAGACTTTAAGAGTCACTGAAACTCAGAAACCTATGCTTGAGTGTTTAAGCAGAAACTGAAAAGAAAGCCTCTCTTTTCAAAGTTTTAAAAGACCTCTTGAACAGGAGAAACATTTACTTATTGGAAACAAATTATCTGTAGTTAGTGTGATTACAAAATTACCTCCGTTTTATTAACGGTTCACCTCATACATCCTACCCCTGATTCCACCTGACCTTTTCTCCTCAAAGTTCTCTCTCTCTCATGAAAATGTAAGACAGCACAATTTGGAGAAGCAGCAGAAGAGGCAAGAGACCTAGAGCTACACAGGATCACACTCCTCATGGTCAGATAACATTATAGACATTGTGAGAGGCAAGAATGGAAGAATACGGCCTAAAAGTCTATGGCCAGTCGTCACTGCAGAACTGTCCAGAAATATATTGGTGCAACATATCCATTTTGGATGGGGACTCATTCTGGCTTCCTATGTGCTCAGCAGGTCAATAATAGTGCCATTGCTATCCATCAAGCACACATCCCTCACAGAATCATGTCCCCCCTGGCCAGCATCTTACATTTCTGTGGAGAAAAGTAAAGCACTACACTTCTGAACAACATATCAGTGAGGGCAAAACCTGACTTTCACCATTACAGAGCTGAGATTATCCTTTGAAATAATACCTGTGTATTAAGGAGGATATTCCCCCATATTCACATGCAAAGACACATGGGTGGTTTTCTCTTTTTGAAACATGGACATTTATGAAAAACGTTGCCTTGCTTCCTTCTACTTTGGTCTCTCTCTTTCTCTCTCTTTGGCCTGTCTATCTTTCACATAAACAGGTGTGTTTTTTGTGGGGGATGGGGCTTTATTATGGTAAGACCTGTCTGTTAGATACTGAAATGTCTAAATAATTTTTAAAAGTACATTGTAAAATCCTATGTTGCTTGCTGAATTTGTTTTGGCATACAGAGACACTAATGCACCTGTGGAGACAATGTTCTCAGTAATGGATGACAACTCGTTTGAAGACAAAAATGGAATGTCAGTAGTTATAGTAAAGATTATGGTGCTGGTTAGAGCCAATCTCTCTGGCAACTGCTGTGAGGTCTTTGAACAACGTTTTCAAAACATGCAGCTTTCAAAAACTGAAGAATTCTAATAACTTATAAAGCTATAAAGAAAGTGTTGGTTTAGGTTCATCTACTAGACATTTGACTTAAATGCTTCTTCAACATCATAGACATTAGCATACAAAAAATGTTCTTTGTAAGAATTTGATTTGTAGTTGCATATACACGTGCATGGGGGACATTTATTTTTCACATACACAGAAAAATGAGGTCCTCTGCTTTGAACTGGAGCTCTATTTTTAAAATGAATAGACTAATGGATTGGAAAACGCCCCCCCAGAGATTGTCATTGTAAACTAGATGGCACCACTTTGGAAACAGCTGCCCATCACAACTGAATCACTTTACTTCATAATAAGGGCTGCCTTATAGAGATTATCATAGAGTGAACTTCATTTATCAGAATTTCCCAGGACTTGAATTCTAGAACTTGTCAAAAGAAATAGAAATCAGTGTTGATTTTTCACTCTCCATTTTACACAAAATAATGGAAACTAAGATAGATGGTGTAGAAATGTGAACATGTATTATGGGATATATATGGAAATCCGAAGAAAAAAAAGAAATTCTGTTTAACGAAAGGGCATAATTTGAATTCACCAATTATTTCAGTCTCCTCCCCTGCCTCCTGGACCTTGCTGCATCCGTAATATGTGAAAACAGACGCAGGTATTTTCACCAGCTCTAGGTTGGGAAATTCCTGGAGATTTTGGGGTGGAGCCTGAAGAGGTCAGGGTTTGGGGAATGTCTAATTCTGTCCTTAGAATCTGGACGCAGCAATGGTACAACCACTCGCTATCTGAAGCACAGAATCACAGAGTTGGATGGGGCCATACATTTCCTCTAATCCAACCCCCTGCTCAATGCAGGATCAGCCTAGAGCATCCTTGACAAGTGTTTGTCCAGCCGCTGCTTAAAAAATGCCAGTGAGGGGGAGCTCACCACCTCCCTAGGAAGTTAATTCCACTGTTGAACAACTCTTACTGTAAAAACGTTTTTCCTAATATCCAGCCAGTACCTTCCTGACCTTAATCTAAACCCTTTATTGCAAGTCCTATCCTCTACTACCAACAGGAACAGCTCCCTGCCCTCCTCTAAGTGACAGCCCTTAAAATAGACAGCCCTTCAAAATCTGGTCCCACAGTCTTTCAGTTTCTGTATAAGTACTGCACACTAACTGATTGCATCACTGGAGAGCCTCTAGTCTTTCAGTTTCTGAAACTGCTTTGCCTACCCCTTTTGTTGAATATTTCCCACTGTCTTCTATGCCTGTGATCTTCATTGCCCCTCCATGCTTGTCCCATGCCTCTATTATACATGGTGTTGTGCTTGTGGCACCACCCACAGCTGTACTGCCTGCCCTAACACTATTTTTAGCCCCTTATCCCTTTACAGCCAGTTATACATATTTCCTTCTAGGATCTTGTACATTTTTTCTATAGCTCCTCTTTGTTCTGTTTTCTGACTCCATGTTTCTTTCCCCTGCTTCCTCCACCTACTCTTCATTTGGGTCTAGTTACTTAGGTCAACAGCTCATCCTGCCTTTGTGCTTCATGGCTGGCAGTATCTGCCCACTGGTCTTTCTTCCAAGTCAGTTTCCACTTTTCATTTTCTATGCCTCCTTATACAGCTCTTCATAACCCTAGAACCTATTTGATGCTTTGAGGAGCAACTGCCAATTCAACAATAAACAGATTTTAGTAATCCCTGTAACCCTAATCCCAGTCAGTTCACCTCACCCATGGAAGAGGATGAGCTATTTGTTAACACTGAAGTATTGACATTTTAATTCCCTTAGCAATTAGAAGGACCAGGGACATTCCATAACATTATGGCATCTCCATTAATCACAGTCTGAATGTCCAGCACACAGAATCTCTCTGTCATTACAATATAGATAATAAAAAGACCCAAGTAGGGGCCAGCATTTGTCCAATCAGCACAGTCACAATGAGATTACAGGAAGAGCTGTAAAATCAAACTGAGTTCCATTTACACCTGGGTACCTATGGCTGTAACTGAAAATCTAATTTGAAAATTAACTTCAAAGCCTATTTAGGATAATTAAAACATCAGGAAGAACAGAAATATAAATAAGAAAGTTTAGATGGTCTAATAATTTCTGATAAAATATAGGTTTTGTTAGACCTAGCCATTATTGCTTCACTCTGAAAATAAAAACAAGTATAAGTAAATAACAGAAAACAGATATTAACACTCGATTATGTATTTGCCTTGGTTTCTTAACGTTGCAGAACAAACATCTGAACAATCCTTGTCATTTTGTAAAACACTGCAAACCAGGTATATACAAACATCTCTATTAAAACAATAACTTTTCATATAAGGTAAAAAAGTACAAAATGCATTCATCTAAAATGAGAACAGAAATCCATTCCTGAAGCTGTCAAGGAGTTACAGAAACTGAGCCCAGACAGGAAGCATGCTGTTTAGATAGCTGATAGACTTAAACTTTTCACCTGACCCAGTTAGAACTCTTCTATAAATCCCCCACCTTTAAAAATCACAGCTAGACTGCTCTCATACATTAAGCAGTCATCTATTATTTGCAAAGCACATGTTTAAACTGGAAGTTTGAACACAGAACCAACTATTCATTTCCACTTGGCACTCACCTTGGTATGCAAATTTCAGTTCCTTAGCATCTGTTACAGTGGTTCTTTTATCTGACCTGTTCTTTTCAATGCGACGATGGCTTCGTCTTTTCTTGGTGTCACCCCAAAGATTTGATCCTCCATGCATGCTTGGAATGTTCAAAACAGCAATCCCTTCAAGTGAAATGTTGTTTAAGTCCAGCTGGATTCCATCACACTTATTGTCAAAAAGGAGAGAAATACCAATGAAGAAATCAGTGAGAGAATAAATAGGTATCAGAATAGTTTGTTTAGATATTTATACCCTCCTTTTCTCCCCATTGGATCCCAATATGACTTACTACAGTGTTCCTCTTTCCTCCATTTTATCCTAACAACAGTTTGTGAGGTAGGTTAAACTGGGAGAGACTGCCCCAATGTTATCCACCTGAAAGAATACCTGTACATGTAAGGGATGCTTCTTTTTCCAATGTTCTACCACTTCTATTCAACATAATATCAAGATGATTTGTGCAATCAATGTGAAATTTGGTTTGGAGAATCAACCTGGAGACTGGTTCAAATTGTTCTAAAAATCAAATTAAAGTTGCTGAATTTTAGAAGTTTGTGAGCAAATGTCTTCATTCTGAAAGTACACAACTAAATTTTGTGTATAAACAGGTTGCTTACCTGTAACTGATGATCTTTGAGTGGTCATCTGTGCATTCACACCTCTGGGATATGGTGCACCTGCGCCAACCCTGATCAGTAACATAGAAAGCAAAAGGGATTTTCGCGCCCTCTCCCTTGCACCAGGCTCTACTGCGCATGACTAAGGGAGGGGCACGACAATCCCGCTAGTTCCTTCTGACCGCTGCCATCAGTCTCAGAGTAATAAAAATAGGAGAGGACTGAAAGCAGAAGGGAAGGAGGGTGGATGGTGTGAATGCACAGATGACCACTCGAAGATCATCAGTTACAGGTAAGCAACCTGTTTATATTCTTTGTGGTCTCTGTGCATCACATCTTTGGGAGATTAACAAGGAATAGATGGCTACCTGGAGGAGGGAGCTAAAGGTCCTAGACAAGCGCTGCCTGCAACACAGCTCGTCCCACCACAGAACGTTGATGAAGACGGAAATCCAGGGCATAGTGCTTCACAAATGTGTGAGGAGTGGCCCAGGTGGCTGTGTTGAAGGTTTCACAGAGCAACACCCCTCTCAGGAAGGCGGTGAATGTTGCTACAGCCCGGGTGGAGTGCACCTAAAGCAGCCCCTGGAGCGGCTTCTTGGCCAGCAGATAACACAGCTTGATTATCTCCATAATCCATTTGAACAGGCATTGCGATGACAGCGTCTTGCCCTGTCCAGGTAAGGCATGGGAGACGAAAAGGGCTGAGGACGTCCGAAAAGGCCGTGTCCTGTCTGAGTAAAAAAGCAAAGCCCTTTTTATGTCCAGCGCATGAAGATGACACTCATCATGGTTCTGTGGTGATGGGAAGAACACGGGAAGAATGATGTCCGCCCTCAGATGGAATTTGGGGACAATATTGGGCAGGAAAGAGACATCTGGGGCCAAGGTAACACCATCGTGGTGAAAACTCAGGTAAGGCAAGTCACAATGAAACGTGGACAGTTCACTCACCCTCTGAGTCGATGTAATGGCCACCAGGAAGGCTGTTTTCTATGAGGGGAGTTGCAAACTATACATAGCCATGGGCTCAAAAGGTTTGCCCATCAGTTTAGATAGCACCAAAGGTAAGTCCCAGGCAGGTGTAGGGCCCGGGGATGCGGGGAAAAGGCAATTGAGGCCCTTAAGGAATTGTTTGGTCTTTGGGTGAGAAAAAACAGAGTAACCATCCACCGCAGGATGATTGGCAGAGATGGCGGCTAAATAAACATGCAACGAAGCACAACTAAGGCCCAAATCCAAACGGGACAACAGGATATCAAAAATCACAACCAAATCCGAAGGAGGTGGAGGCAGCTCCAATGAACTGAGGTAAGATAAGAACTTCTTCCATTTCCCATTGTAGGAAGCACGTGTAGAAGGCTTACGACAATTCAATAAAATGTAGCCTATCCTGTTCTTAATCCATACTACAGGATCCTCCATGCTGTGAGCTCGAGATGCAGTACATTGTGGTGCAGCACCTGACCCTTCTGTGCAAGGAGGAGATCGGTGCCACTGGAAAGTGGATGAAGGAGCCCTTGGACAGGTGGAGCCACCATGGGGTCACCAGGATGCATCAAGGCCATTCCCTCATCATCTTGTTGATCACCTTGTTGAGTAAAGGGAGCAGCAAAAAGAGAAACACGTGTCTGTGGGTCCATGGGTAGAGAAGTCCGTCTCCCAGGGATAGAGGGTCCCTTCCTGCTCTGGAGCAGAACAAGCAACATTTCAAATTCTGACGGGTTGCGAATGTGTCCACTTCCGGCTGGCCCCATCTGTCGAAGATTGGCTGAAGGTATGTCCAATTGAGTTCCCACTCATGCAGCGATGCTCCCCCTCTGCTCAGAAAGTCCGCCTGCACATTTAGGGACCCAGGCAGGTGTGCTGCCAGTAGGAAGATATCCCACAATTGGCATTTGTCCCAAATTTCCAGAGCCAGTCGACACAATCCCCTTGACAACGTCCCTCCTTGATGGTTTACTTGACAGAGCTGTGGTGTTGTCGGTCAAGACTGCTACTGTGCAATGGGCCACTAGGTGGCAGAAAGACCTGAGCGCATACTGAATGGCTAACAGCTCCAAAACGTTTATATGTTTGTGGGCCTGTCATGATCTGGGCTGTGCTACCAGAGGCCTACTAGGCCCAGAGAGCCTGGATAGCAGTAGGTGAGGCTGGGCCTACAATTCCCAGAAGCCCCTGGGAGGTTTTGGAGCCAAAATGGACCAATAGGAAAAGAGGAGGGCTGGGAATAAAAGTTCTGGAGCAGCAGGAAGAGCTGTTCTTTCTTCCAGAGGGCAGAGCCAGAAAGAAGGCTTCTGCAGGGGAGAGACCCTCATCCTGAGGAAAGGGTGAGTAGTGTAAGGCCACTTGAGATAGTGAGCTAGGGAAAGTATATTTAGACGCATTAGGGCATTTGATGTCTTTTCTTTTCACCCACGTACTGTTATTATTCTGCACCTTGTTGTTTGACCTCCTATAAAATAAACCTTTTCCTTGTTTTACTCTGCCTGGTCCTCATGCCTGTTATTCAGCCTAAAGGGAGGTCTGAAGGTCTTGGGAGGGTACTCTGGGTCTTCTCAAGGGAACCTAAATCCATAGTGGTGGCAGCGTCAGGTGACACCCCACCTGAGTCGTGACAGGGCCACATGAGTCTCCCATCTGAAGCCCACACAGATCCCTCTGAGGTGCTCTCCCCATCCCCAGAGAGATGCATCTGTGGTGAGTGCCATAGAGGGGGCAGGAGGGTGAAATGGGGCTCCTGCGAAAAGGTTGCATGGATTCTCCCACCAGTCCCAACGAGTTCAACACCTGAGCAGGGAGGATGAACCTCTGGGATTGGGGTTGAAGTTGCAGGTGAAACTTCTTGAGGAATCATAATTGGAGTGGCTTCATATGTAGCCAAGCAAAAACGAGTACTGCTGTAGTGGCGACCATCAGCCCGAGGAGACACTGGGTTTGTATTGCTGAGGCGTCCCCTTGCTGATGAAGGAGGCTGATGAGAGCAATAATGTCAACCGCTCTTTTGGGAGGAAGAAATGCCTTGCAGACCCTTGAGTCCAAGACTGCCCCGATAACCTGGACCCTAAATGAAAGGATGAGCATGGACTTTTTGAGGTTCACTCTCAGCCCTAACGCCTCTAAGATGCCCAAAGTCAGATCTATGTGGTTCAGCAAGGTGGCTTTTGAATCTGCTACCAATAACCAGTCGTTGGTGTACGGAAAAATCCATACACCGTGGATGTGAAGGTGGGTGGCTATGACCACCATTATTTTTGTAAAGACTCGGGGAGCCATAGATAGCCCAAAAGGAAGGGCCTTATATTGAAAATGTCCCACTCCTACAGCAAGATGCAGAAATTTCCTATGAACTGGATAGATCATTGCATGGAAATATGCATCCTGCAGATCCAGAGTCACCATCCATCTACCTTGTTCAAGAAGTGGGAGGATGTTCTGCAGAGTCGTCATTCGGAAATTTTTGTAGACTATGAACCAATTGAGGTTTCTGAGGTCCATAATGGGACAGAGGCCTCTGTTCCTCTTGGGGACTGTAAAATAATGGGAATAAAACCTCTGGTAATGTTGGGATGCAAGGACCGGTTCTATAGCATCTTTTTGGAGAAGGTTTTGAATCTCTTCTAGGAGTGTGCTCGACGGTTGAGTGAGTATGAAGTTGGAGGTCATTGGAGCCTGGATAAATTCTATAAGGTATCCCTCCTTGATGACAAAAAGAACCCACTGATCCGATGTTATCTGGTGCCAGGCAGGGAGGTAAGGAGACAGGTGGGTGGGAGGTGCAGGTAGAGTCAAAGGCTCTGTTTAGAAACCTTAGGGGCCTTAGCCCTAGACTGAGCCGCCAATGAAAACTTAGGCTTGTTTCCATAGGGATGTGAAGAGACATTCGGAGATCTCTGCCACTGCGTCTCTGGAGAGGACTTGAGCGAGGATCTGCGGGACCAGGACTTGTTCCATGATTTTGCTCTGTTGTGTTTAGGGACTGGTGAAACTCCTAAATTACGAGACTTTTGATACTTTTGTCTAGGTCTTGCAAGACCATATCTGTTGTAGAACTGAAAAGGCCTTCACCCTCAAAAGGAAGGTCCTCAACAAAGGACTTGGTATCCTGCTGCAAAGCTGTGGAGCGCGACCAAGCATGGCGCCTAAGGGTGACAGCTGAGGTGAGAGTCTTGGCCTCCACATCCAGGGTGTGTTTAGTGGCATTAAGCTGATGCTTAGCTAAGAGCATGCCTTCCTTTTGGATTTGCCTAGCTTGGTGATGAAGGTCCTCAGGGAGAGCTGCAATGAATTCAGACAACTGCTCCCAAAGGGCATATTGATATCTCCCCATACAGGCAGTGTAGTTGGAAGTCTTGATGCCCAATGCTCCTGCAGAATAAAACTTCCTGCCGAAGGAGTCTAATTTTCTTCCTTCCTTGAAAGAGGGAGTGGAATGACTATGCCTGCCCTTTGAAGAGGAGGTGACAACCACCGAGTTCGGTTTAGGATGAATGAACAAAAACTCAGCACCCGTTTCCTGCACCTTATACGTGTGATCCATCCTCCGGCTAGAGATGGGGATGGAAGCTGGATGGGACCAAGGAGCTTTGGACGCCTGCAGCAGGACCAAAGTCATGGGCAAAGTGAGGGCTGTCGAAGTGTCCATCTGGACAATATCAAACACCGAGTCTGTAACTGTAGGTGGGGGCTGTTAGCCAGCATGTTAGCCATTTGCTTGACAAAATCCCCATAAGACTTAAGGTCCTCAGATGGGGATATCAGGAGATCCTCCCCTATTTGTTGTGGTAGAGAGGGTTCTACTGGGGGGTCTGGATTCTTGTCCCCAGAGCAAGATGAAGAATCAGAGAAGATGGAGTCTTCTCTTCTCCAAAGGCTCTGAGAATGACATCTGGCGAATCGGCGTTAAAGGCATCGGCTCCAATGGCTCTTTAAATCGTAACCATGCCAATGGAGGTGGTTTATGAATCTTGCCTATTGGCTGCGATGGCTGAGGTTTGATGAACTCTGGTGTCGGGGGAGGGGGTCTCGATACCGGGAGAGTCGGGATGAGGTGGACTGACGATCCCACTCCATCAGTGCATGAGGCGAGAGCCATAGCATACCGCAAGAAAAGGGATAGGCCCCATACATATACTGCCACTGACGTTGATCCCAGAAAGGCGGAGGGGGTGGAACAGTCCCACTGGTCGATGTCAATCATCGGGTCGATGTGGGGAAGTATGCACAAAGGTGCTAGCTCCTCGATCCGAGTGAAGGCGCTCGACACTGGAGGACTGGGAGACTTGTGTTAAGTCCATATCATGCTCAGAGTCTATGAGCTGAATAGGATGCAGCGAGGGTGAATGTGGTGCCCACGGCCAGAAGAGTCAAGCAAAGTGGCCCCAATAGGAATTGCACCCGAAGCCCAGCATGCAGTCGACGGAGCCTTAGCAGGGGAGCCTTTCTTATGCTTCTTATGCTTCACATGGCGGTCGTCCTTGGCCTCCCTACATTTCTTAGTGGGAGTGTGGGCTTCAAACTGAGATGTCAGGGCCGAGCATTTCAGCACCAGTCGAATGGCATTGGAATGGGCCAGTGTTGGAGACATCATGGCTGTCGATCCTGACGCAGAAGTCGACATCGAGGCATGCCCCAAAGTGTCCTATGATGACGCCATCGGTGAGAGTGCCAACTCCAGCAAGGCAACACAAAGTCTGGCAGTCCTGTCCTTTCTCGTTTGCTTCGAGAATTTGGCGTAATGGGCACAAGAGTCCACTTGGTGCATTTCCCCGAGGCACAGGAGGCAAAGGGAGTGTCCAACAGGGGGAACTATTTTGCTACCGCACTTTAAGCACTGTTTGAAGAAGCCCCACCGGGAGGGGGCAGAAGCCGTCTGCCGAAGCAGAACGAACAACAAAAAGAGTCCAATTTGCTAACTAACACTATTTTCTATCTCCCTGACTAGGAATTTGTTGAGAGAAGAAAAAGACCCGAAGGCCAGAGAGAAAAGTTATCGAACGAAGTGGAGAAGATCCTACCAGCGCGGTAGTCAGGATTGTTGTGCCCCTCCCTTAGTCATGTGCAGTGGAGCCGGGTGCGTGACTGGGGAGAGGGCGTGAAAATCCCTTTCACTTTCTATGTTACCGAACGGGGTTGGCGCAGGGACACTATATCCCAGAGGTGTGATGCACAGAGACCATGAAGAAAATCTAAAACATACATTTGATTTCTCCTTTTACCATCCTACATGATTTTGCCACTTCCCCAGCATAAATGGCACAAGGATAGGGATGGACATGAACCAGTACAATGCACTTCAGTTCATGGTTCATGGCATGCCTGGTTTGTGAACCCACAGGACAAAGAAGAAAAAAGGGGAAAAAACTGAACTAGAATTCAGAACCTAAAAAGGTTAGTCAAGAATAGAAGAGGGCCAACTCTAAAAATCTAATTATAAAACATACAAAAATATACATGTATTTATTCAACATAAATTAAAATAACAAACAAGGACCCATTCATATCTCATATACAAATATAAAAACATACAAGGGCTAATAAGATAGACCTAACGCGTTTTGGCCTTTACAGGCCTTCCTCAGAGGTCTAATACAGACAGACCATGTTGGCTGATATGCAAAAATACATACAATCATACATATACAAAATATGGAATAAAGACCAGAAACCAATTGCTGTAAAAATAAAAAATAGAAGATTAGACACATATACTACTAACAAATACATTGTAAATACATTGTAAATACATTACCAAACAAAAAACCCACAGACCATCATGAACTTTTTGGTGCTAGATATACTGGTTTAGTTTGTGAAGTTTGTGATGTGGTAGAACAGCCCCTTGGTAGGCTAAAGATACCAAACTTGCAGGGGATCTCCGTCTAACTTTCCTCTACCTGGCCTCCAATGTTGTTGAGGATTGGATTTACGGGGTCCAAGTTATGCCCCCTCAAGAAGGTGCCCCATCCTCCATTGTTTCCAAAGGACTATGATCAAACCAGAGAATCTCTCTGTAGAAACTGAAGGTGGGCGCATTTTTGCAAGCCCAGACGACCAGTGCAGTGTACCCAGCAGAACCTGAGCCTGCTTCAGCGGGGAGGGTGGGGTATAAATAAATAAACCAGTGTCATTGTGGCACTGAAAACCCAACAGGACTAAGGTTAAGCCAGGAAAGTGCTTTTGGGGAAAATGTCAGGCACAGGATCAATAGTGTATAGAACGGACCCCCTGCAAGCTACACACACCAAACACACAGGGGACCTCGCCCTGCTGCCTGCTCCTCTACAATCTCTCCAAGTTGGGGGTAGATTACATTTCTGGGGTTTCAGTTACAACCCCCCCCCCTCAGGTATCCCCAGTTCCCTCTCTGGAAAAGACAGCTGTGCTTAAAGGAGTCTATGGAATGGCTCGGGAACAAACCAGTGACAACCAACTTACAGGGAAACCTTTCCTGGGGAGACCCCCCCAGCCAGACACTGGAAGCAAGGCAAGCATCCCCCCTATGTTCACAGCCCCCCCAAGTCTCCAAAGGCGGGTTTTGAAGGACAGAAAGATAGACATCCTCAGAATTATGTCAGGAGTTCTCCAAAATTACCCCATGACAGCTTGGTGGGCACCCCAATTCCACCAGACCAGTGGAAATTAGAATTTTCCATGTAAAATGATTAGTGATGCCAGCCATGACAGAAAGACAGACATCTGACAGGGGTCCCCCAAAGTAACACCACGACAGCTTGGCAGGCATCCCAGCCCCACCAGATCAATGGAAATCCATTTAAAATGATAGTGAGGTAGGTGCTGTGTTATGAGGTAGATGTTATTTCATGAAGTAGGCATTGGGTGAGGAAGCCCACCCTCACTCACCAGAGGTGGCCATCATCCCACCCAAGCACCAAGGACACAACCCACAGGCCAGATGCCAGATCACCCAGAGAGGAGGAGGAATGGGGAGCATACAGGGAGACATCTGGAGGCCTGGATCTTACCCTGTGAGATCTAGAGAGGGGTAGCACAGCAGGGGGAGCCTGACCTTCAGGAAGGCCAACTCAGCCACCTTGGCTGGGTCCAAGTGGGAGTGTTGGGGGCTGAGAATGTCTCTCAGGTGGGAAACCGCCCACTCACTCTGGACACTGATGGAAGAGAAGGAGAGGAGACTCATGGCCATGCATGATAGGTTGGGCTGGATGGCAGCCTTGCATGACTAGTACTCCAGGGGATCGGCAGAAGTAAACTCAGGGGACTTTACAAGGCACTCCCTCGCCATCACGTCTGCTGAATCCTTTGCCATGGCATGTCTAGAATCCCCGCTGCTGCTGACCTCCCAGTTCAACACTGACAACCAGTAGTGGGGCTTCTCCCTGGTTGGGCTTTCTGAGGCAGAGCTACTGGGCTGTGACTTCTCCCCCCCCCCCAGCCTCTTCCATCCCCTGTTCCCTCTGACCACGTCTGCTGACCTGTAGCCTCCACACTTCTTTGCAGAGCTAGTGCTTCCATTGCATGCACTCTGCATTCTGGAGAGCAATGCTGCCTTTTACCTGGGGGTCACACATACAGGCAAGGTTGTACTCCCCTTCCCTGCACAGATGATGCAACCTGTTGGTAATGGCCACCTACAACCTTTCTGCCTAGGCCCTGATCCGTGGGAGAACAGGTGTCCACTTGAGGCCCAGTTGCAGTGCAGAGGCCAGAATCTGATTCAGCCCTAAAATCAGGGAGATGACTTGCCCCAGGCTGGTTGTATGGGTGCAGAACACATCAGTGCTGTCATGGAAGGGCTTGAGGACATGATCATTTGGGAGAGGGCCAGACAGTCTTTGGAGCTGACTTAGTTCCTCTTCCCCGTGCAGGATGGTCATGGAGGAGATGACATCCTGCGCCGAGCTTTTCTGCTCCACCAAACGTGCAATCATGGCATAGGTGGAGTTCCAGTGGGTGGGTTAGTCCAGGATGAGCTGGTGCTCAGGCTCAACCCCTCCCCCTGCCTCTTGCACAGCAGATGTGCAGACTTGATGATACATGGGAAGTAGGCAGCCAGGCACCAGCAGGTCTCCAGGAAGGCCCACATCTCAAGGGTGGCAGTGACCCAGATGGCCCTGAAAGTGCTTCCCGGCCCCAGAGCATCCTTCACCACCAGGTGAAGCATGTGAGCCAGGCATATAATGCCCTTGAGGCACGCAGCCTTTACCCCTGCCAGCATATTGGTGCTGGTGTCCATGACAATGTAGACATGGATGACATTGCCACTACCCGTTCTCTCAGGGTACTCTGTATCATGGCAGCGATATTTTACAATGTATGGTCTGCATCCATCCTCTGCGCATGGAGCAGAACCACTTTGTAGCCCAGTGGCAGGACTGTCCCCTCCTGGGGCCTGGGCCATGCTCTGACAGTCTGGACAGACAGGTCCTCTGATTGCCACCAGTGGGCGGTGAAGGAGATGTAGCTGTGCTGCTGGCTACTCCAGAGGTCTGCCATGAAGTGCATGGTTTTGCCTTGCATTGTGGAGAGCTCACCCTTGACCATTGCCACTGCAGAATGGTGCATGGTGGGCAAGACTCATCAGCTCATGGTCCTCTATGAGGGAGTACCAGGGAGCCAGGCATTGCAGCAGCTGGCAAAAGGCTATGTCCTCCATGAGGGAGAAGGGTCAGCCATCCACAGCAACCATCTCGCCGATGCTTTCTGGGCCCTCCATGTAGCCCTTCTGGATGGCACTGTTGGTGCCCCTGTGGGATGACCTTTTGGAGGGTGGGCTGCCTTGATGTCCCACCCATGACACCCTGAGTGTGGGGAGCCTTTCTTGGAGGGGCCTCCTGCTCCTCCTCTGCTTTTGCCTGCTGAGAGGAACTGGGCCTTTTCTTCCTCCCACTGGCTGCCACTCTTGCCTCTGGCAGCAACATAGTTGGGTGCAGCCTTTGAAGGTACCTGTGGAGGATGGAAGAGAACAGATGTTGGGGGTTTGCACTCCTCCAGACACGGGTGTGGCATACCTGCCACTCTGCCACACAGGGGTCACTGAGGAGAGTGTGGAAATATTTCCAAACTGTGGGCTCCGCCCCTGGTGGCAACATACTGGGGTGCACACTTTACAGGTGCCTGTGGAAGATGGAGGAAGACAAGTGTTGGGGGTTTGCACCCCTCTGGATGTGGGTATGGCATACCTGGCACTCTGCCACACAGGAGTCACTGGGGAGGGTGCAGAAATGATTCCAAAGTTTGGGCTGGAAATGATGGTCCAGGACTGCAGGAGTTGGGAGGAGGGGGCAGCTGCTTTCTGGCACTGGACTGGGAAGAGCCATGGAGGGGTATACTGGAGGCAGGAGAAGCAATGGGGAGTTGTGTGGAAGGGGAGGATACTTTCCCACCTCTGAATCACTGCTGTCAGAGACTTTTCCAAAGAGTGTTAGCACCTGCTGGTCTTTGGGAAGGAGGCTCTGAGACCTCTGGTGATGCCTTGCTAGGGGCAGGCTCCTGTGGGCTGGCAAGATGGGTTTGGGGCCTGAGGATGGGGGCCTCTGGTACACAGGGTGTGGAGGATGTCTCCACCCCACGACAAGCACCCTTTGCACCCACTTTCATTTTCATGGCACAGAGGGGTTGGTTCACAATCCGAAGGGGTGGGAGGGTATAAAACGTGGGTCCTCAGTGTGTGCAGACAGACAGGGTGGCTCAGAGCCCTGAGTCCACCTAACACCCCCAAACCCCAGCAGGGGAGAGTAGTTCTCAATCAAAATGTGTGTCCTTAGCTGAGGAACCCAGTAGCTAAGCCCCTCTGTTTGGCATGAGCAGAGAGACAGGGTGGCTCAGAGTCCTGAGTCCACTAACACCAAAACGCCAGCAGGGGTGAGGCGTTCCCAATCACAAGGGAATGTACTGGATTTTATTGTCTGAAATGGCAAAAACCACTTGCAAACAGTCACTGAAGTGGATTGAAACTGCATTATTTAGCATGTGTGAAAGATGTGTGAAATGGCAAAATCCACTTGCAAACATTTGCTGAAGTGGATTGAAACTGCATTATTTAGCATGTATGAAAGCATCCTGTGTAACTGAACAGCTGAGAGAAGAGAGGCTGTGGAGTGGACCTGAGCTGAGCAAATGTACAGCATTCTGATCCCACAGAGCAGAATGGGAACTCTGCTATTGGAAGCAATCAGTGCCTGTTAAGCTTTGGAGGGCTCCTATTGGTGTTTCCAAGGCTGGGGAATTCCACCCCCTTGTTGCCTTGAAGTTTTGAAAACAGTTTACTTGAGTGAAGTCAGCTTGTCTGGAAATGTAAGACACAGACCGCAATGAAAAGCACTAAAGTTTATAAAATGTTTGTGCCCGGTGCCCTTCCATGAACATGACTTTGTGAACCACAAACTGCCCCAAATTTCTGATGAACTTTACTTCATGAGCTGGTTTGTGACCATCCCTAGACTTGGAACTCAAAGATTTTTCTTGAAAAACCAAATAAAACTTCTAGAATCAATCCTACCTTCGGTTTAGGGGACAAGCTACAGTACAATTTAATTAATGCTAAAAAATTTTTTGGAAATCATAGGTTAAGGCTGCTGCTTGTACTTATGTTACACTTCTGAGCAGTATAAACAACTCCAGTCATTGTACTTTAGCCCCAGTGGGCTTTCTTCTACAGGATGGGGCACAACTCTATATAGGGACTCAGTGCTGTATAAACATTTCATAAGAATTTATTTATTATCCAGACTGTCAACACATAATGGTAATCTAAAAACAAAAACAAATGCAAACATGCTAAACTGTAAACAAATGCAAAGCAACAGTTTTGCTACTGTGATTTACTACAGTAATTGTACTACACACCTGGTATAGAAGTTAACATGGTAGCATTAATTTAAAATCTCCATAACTGGAGCACAAGTTAAATCATAAATGCTATAATTTTTCTCTTAATTAATCATTCTATAACTTTAGTATATAATGCAATCAGAATATCAGACAGACCACATTATGGATACTTTTGCTGGCTTCTTCTCCCTTGATTTGCATGACATTTATGTAATTGAATGTGGAACAACTTTAGAGCCCCCCAAAATCTAATGTCTATGTAGTGACCAAGTTTGGATGTACATTGTCATTGTAGTGCTTAGTGAACTAATATAGATAAGTACAGATGCCATCTTAAAAATCAGCAACAATTGGCACTCTAGTGTTCTGGGTCAGAAAAAGGCCATTGTGTTCTTAACCTGTACTCTGCTATGAGCTTTAAGAAAAACCATATAGAATAATGTAATTAAAGAACAAATAACTACATTCAAAATGAATCAGCTGGCATGCTGAATGCATATAAATGCACCATATGTATAATAAAATCCCTATTTGATTTGGGACAATTTGAACTATGCACATGCACTTTCCTTTGTTGTAGGGAATTCTGTGTGGTTAAAATTATTCTGTGCCACAAGAAGAGCCACTTGCACAACCGCTTCACATGTAGCATTTTAATACACACTACTGTGTTATGCAGTTGCTTCCTGCTCAACTTGGGGTTTAAAATTTGGTTTACATAGGTCCCTGCCACACGGCAGGGAATTAGGTGCTAGTACCGCGGCTAAAGTGAGCCGCGGCAAAGTTGGGACGGCGCGGCGGGATCTCACAGATCCCCCGAGCCGCGTCGCAACGCTCCCCGGCACGATCAGATGCCGGGGAGAACGCAGCGGTGGGAAGGGGAGCCTGGCGAACTGCGCATGCTCACACATGCGCAGTTCGGCCAGGAGCCGGGGATGCGCCGGCGCAAGGACGCGCCGGCGATCCCACGGCTAGCGTTGCTGCGGCCCTTCGGAAAGAACCACCTCGGGAGGTGGTTCTTTTTCGCCGCGGAGCAACGCTGGAAGGGACGGAACCGGGACGGATCCGGCACGCTCCCCAGATGTTGAGGTGGGATCGTGCCGGTTTGCTCCGCCCCTGTTCCGTCCCGCTTCCGGACCAAATGGGCTCGTATGAACAGGGCCATAGGTAGGCAGGGCAACATTTGACTACTTTTCATAAAAATTGATCTGAGTTGATATATGACAGCTAGGTTCTCAGTTCTACAAATGATCAACTCCTGCAGTGTGAGATACTTGACTGATTCTTGATTGGACTATTCCTACTCTGTATACTTTCCCATGTCACAGGGACAGTAATGTTCACACTGCTCTTATATAAAACACCTGTCTGAACATCCATAGTCACCCTAACATCCTAATTGCTAAGTCATGTTCCCACATTCAACTGGATATCCTTATCAGGTAAAAATTGTGATGATGCTCCATAGAAACCTCTGTGCAGCAGGCACATTATTTCTCATATGTCTTACAATTTTATTTTCCATTACATGGGTATGATCAAGCTCTCTGAATGTGGAGGCCAAAGTATAGAGAGTTTGTAAACAAAGGACTGGAAGCTGGTGATCCAGTAGTATATGAGAAGTAGTATGGGAAGAGATGGTGCTAAATCATGTCATAGATCCATCCCTTTGGCACATTCAACGACTCAGCTCTGAGTGCAGAGTTACACCTGATCCTGGCATAAGCAGTCTGTGCAGGGGAGCCTGCAAAGCCCAAGGTGAGGAGCAGGGGGCATAGGAACCAGAAGGCACTGCCTCTGTGCAAGAAACAAGGAAAGAGGAGGGGGGAAGGGAAGCAAATCAGCCTATTCCCTTCACCAGCTCTTTCCCCCCAACTCCCACAGAGCCTCCACACGCTGCTGCCTCATGGAAAAGGCTGAGTCAGGGCTAACACAATCTTTTGGAAAACATTTTAACAGGTGCTAATTTTAGTAATTTTTGTTACTGTAGAAACAAGTATAGTTGCTCTCAAGTGCAGTCTGAAATGTATGATTCCTGGAAAACAAATTTACAAGTCAGTAAGAAATAATGAAAATGGGTTCAAAGCCACAGCAAATCACTGAATTACTGAATTCTCTATCCCCCCCCCCCCAAGTGTAATATGAATTTGCAAATGTTGCCATATGGTTATCAAGATGCAGAGATCATGTTAACATATTGTAGGGCATGGAGTTGTCACAATAACCACATCCCCCCCACCCCGCCTCTCAGTGCAACCTTGGAATATATTCAAACAGTAAGAAGAAAATCTAGCATGGCCATGCATGGCCCCGTGATGTCCTTTGGGCTCACCTCCTCTGTACAGGTTAGAAGTCTCAAGTCTCAAAAAAAACCCTGAATCATAACAATACATTCTTCTCCTTCTATCATTTAACTTGTTGGCAAATAAAAGGGCAGATCCCATATGATTGTTTATTACATGTTGGTGGCTTGGATCTAATTTTACAATGATATAAATATAATTTTGGCCACACAACTGAGATGTTGTTTTATTGTATTGTATTTACTGGCTGCCAACAATTATGGAGATTTTAGTTTAATCTTTGCTATTAACTTGGTTTTAAACTGATCAGTTTTGGTTCTTGATGAAACTCATGCAACATCATTGCTCTGCTTTGCATTAATGTTACCCGTCAGGTTATATAACTTAAATAATGCTTTATTCATTTCATGGAATTTGGTGATTTATTACTTTTACAAGTAACTTCCAGTGCAACATAATTAATACCATGGAAAAACGAAAAAGTTCAATTACTGCTTTGGATTCAACTGGTTTTTCCATCAGTAAAAAAAGGATGAGAGGTCCCCTTTAAACACCAGAAAGACTATGCTGGGGATTATGAGACCTGCATGGGTGAAAGAGGTGGAAGACGGGCTGTAGTAAGGAGAGGAATTAGGTGAAACTGAGTGAAAAAGCTGGCTGGATTCAACTCATTGGCTCATTCTGCATCTAGCTTTTGCTCTGTTGTTTTACCAAACCCACACTGGAACAGAAAAAGATGAGGCTCAAAACCACATTCAAATACCCTGGGCCAACACCATACTGACTGAAAGTCATCCCTGAACAGCCATAAAACGGCCATAAATCTATGCCGACAGTACCATAAAACCGAGATATCAAAGGAAGTGAAACCGGCATTCAGTGTGGAGGCTACGATAAAATCCAACAATCAAAGAAAGTGAAAATGGCATGCAATGTAGAGGGGAATTTCTGTTCCAATGTGGGTTTGGTAAAACAGTGGAGTGAATGCTAGATGCAGAATGGGCCATTGTCTTTCAGCTTATCAGTCTTATCCTTCATGCAAGTGGATAGTTGGGATGAACTCTAAGGATGATACAGATTGTACAACATGTGAACAGCATAGGGCTAGGGGCTTGGCACATAGAAGATCCCAGATTCAATCCTGGCATCTCCAGTCAAAGGACCTGACAGTAGGTGATGTGAAAGACCTCTGTCTGAGACACTGGAGAGCTGCTGCCAGTCTGAGTAGACAATACTGACCTCAATGGACCAAGATTCTGATTCAGTATAAGGCAGCTTCATATGTTCATATATGTTCATGCACTCCCTACATTTCACAGTTGAAAGCAGGAACATTCCAATGCGTGAGTGTTCATGGGAGGAGTTCTCTGCATAGGAGGATTCCAACAGCGCAGCAGCATGGCCTGGCAGGGCCTATGCAACCAAAGCTCAAGACATTCCAAAAGCAGAAAACAGGAACTAAAATGGCATCTTAGCCAATGCCTCCATATGGCAGAAGCAGTGAGGCAAGTTAAATACAGATCTACATGCACACTGATTGCATTTTTGTCATTTTCAGGCTTGTAGCCAGGATTTTTAAAATAGGGAGGCCTTTAAAAAAGTTGAGGGCACTGCTTTGGGGGGGCATGTACCGGCAGCTTGGAGTGCAGGTACACGCATGACCTCCCCCGCTTCTTCCTCAAAGCATTTAAAGGGACCTTTTAAATGCTTTGAGGGAGAAGCGAGGGCTGCGCACCTGCACTCCAAGCCACAAATTCATGGCTTGGAGTGCAGGCACGCGTGGCCCCCTGTTTCTTCCCAAATGTAGGGGGAGGCTTGGGAGGAAGTCAGGGGGCTAGGCCCCGGGAGACCCCACCATAGCTATAGGCCTGGTCACTTAGTGTACATTGTTCCTATTCTTACAGTGGAGGAACACTGAGGCATACCAGTAAGTGCCTAGCCCATGCTGAGGCACAGAATTCTTGAGCAAAAGTAACAGGTAAGCACTAATGAAGCACCTGTGATATTTATGCTTTCCCCTAAATTTACCAACCTCCAGGTGAGGCCTGGAGTTCTCCTAGAATTACAACTAATCCCTGAAATACAGAGATCAGTTTCCTTGCCCAGCTTTGGAAGAGCAGACTCTGTGGCATCACATCTCTGCTGAGCTCTGTCCTTTTCAGTACTCTCCCCAGCCTTGCTTACAAATCTCCAGGAATTTCACAACCTGGGGTTGGCAATCCTACTTTTCCTTCACCAGCAAGCTGAAGCCCTCCCTCCACATATGGAATTAGGAAGCAGGGCTTAGAGCAGAAGTCCACAATTCATTTTATTTTATTTTATTATTTTGATTTATACCCCGCCCTCCCCGCAAGCGGGCACAAGCCAAACAACATGAGCTACAACAGATATTGATTGGAGCTAAATGGGCTGTAACATCGCTTGATTATGGCAATGGGCACCAAACGCCATCCCACCAAACTTGGCTGAGGGTTTGGAGGTTGTTATGTCCTTGGCCCGGCACCGACTGCACAAGCTTGAAACCTAGAACAATAGACAGCTAGGATCCTGGAAGGAACTTATAGACCAGGAATCGCACTGTAAATAGCCTATCACGGGTAGTGTGTGTGTGTGGGGTTGTGCACAGATTTAAGCAGGGATTCAGTCCTGCTAGAGTGTCCTTAGTTTGAGCTGATTCACAATAAACTATGAGCTGATCACTACTCACGTCTCAAACTCAGTACATTTTAGAGGGTGTGGTTGGATGGCTCTGACAGAGCTGTCTGAATCGGAACCCATCAAAGATGGAGGTGCTGCGGCTGGGTGGGAGTGATCCAAGGCTGGGATGTTAACTCCCAGCTCTTGATGGTGTGCCACTAACACTGGCATCAGTGGTCAAGAGTCTGGGTGTGCTTCTGGACACCCCCTTATCTATGGAGGCCCAGATTGTGAAGGTTGCTAGGCTAGCATTTTTCCAACTTCGCAAAGTTAGGCAACTGGTTCCTTATCTCTCTCGCTCTGACCTAGCCACGGTGATCCATGCAACGGTCACCTCAAGGCTAGACTATTGTAACTTACTCTACGTAGGGCTATCCTTGAAGCTGACCCAGGTCCAGGCAAGGGTTCCCCCACTTCTAGGGGCTTCAATCCACCCTAGCCAGATGGCCGGTGGGGGAAGCCTTGCCCCCAAGTCCCACCCCCAAGAGTGACTACTCACCTGGCCACCCTTCTCCCTCCCCTCCTGCCCAATTTAAAGGGCTTCAGCTGATCAGCGGGGATCATGGTTGAGGACAGCAATGGTTTTCCCATCTCATCCCACTGGAGGAAGCAACCACATTCAGAATGCCATCTAGGACTGAAGGTTAATGGTTTCACCAGTTTACTGGAAACCATGATCGATGGTTGAGTTTTAATCTAATTAATTTATACTTTGGAACGTTTTTAACTGGACTTTATTTTAAATACAGAGCTGCGGTGGCTCAAGTGGTTAAGACGCTGAACTGCAGGCTGTGGAAGGTCAGTAGTTCAGCAGTTCGAGACCCGAGTTGCCGCATGATGGAGTGAGCTCCCGTCTCTAGTTCCAGCTCCTGCCAACCTAGCAGTTTGAAAGCAAGAAATTGCAAGTAGATAAATAGGTACCACTTCGATGGGAAGGTAACAGCATTCTGTGCACCTTGGTGTTTAGTCATGCCGGCCACATGACCATGGAAACGTCTTCGGACAGCGCTGGCTCTTCGGCTTTGAACCGGAGATGAGGACCGCAACCCTAGCTTTCGAGCAAGGGAACCTTTACCTTTACCTTTTTATTTTAAATACAATGTACACTGTCCAGAGCCCTCCAGGGAAGGGTGATTTAGAAATTCAATTAATAATAATAATATTGATGATGATGATGATGATGATAATAATATTGATGATGATGATGATGATGATGATGATGATGATGATAATAATTGCTTTATCTGAGCACGTAGCAATCCCTAGTGTAAAAGGGTCAGAACCCAACAGCTAGGAATCAATTTTTGATTCCTCCCCTTCTCCCCATATCCTTGCTGATGTGTAAGGAGTTTCTGGGGGTAGTTATTGGAAATTTCTTGCCACATCCCAGTGGTGAGCAGTTACAGCAGGGTTCAGTCGAGAAGTCATATAACATACTTCTGTCAGCCCACATATTGCCATGAGCTGTATGTTGTATACACCATACCTTCCAAATAGATTAAAGCACTAGCACCCCTCTATTTAGAAACAAAGTTCTGACCCCACCAATAAACTAGGATCAAATAATAAATGCATTTTCTTAACTACAATCCAGTCCAGCATAGTAGATGAAGGCTTATCCCTGGAAACTTCCCTTGCAGCCTTTGTCTTTTTGAGTTTGAGTGGGCTAGAGAAGGAAGTGACCTATAGTAAACAGCACTCGGACAGAGCTTCTTTGTGATGCATACACGAAGTGTGGCCTTCTGCTTTAGCAAACACAGGCAGTTACGTACTGTATTTTTAAAAAAGTATTATGAAAACAGTGTAGGAAAAGGAACAGTATCCTCTTGTTTACCTCTAAACCCAAAGGACATCCATAAATTGCCTACACACAGATGTTTCCTAGGTTTTACATATGTTAGTGGCCACATAACCTGTGCCTACATATTTTGGAATTTGTATACATACATCTTATGCAAATACTACAATCCAGTACATGGACATTACAATGGGGATGAAAGTGAAATTACTCTACCTGGTAGTGGTACTAGTAGTTTCAATCAACATCCTTTCTATACATGTGCTGTATCACCCTTAGGGTCCATCTATACATTATAGTTTCTTTGGTGTAGTGGTTAAGAGCAGTGGACTCTAATCTGGAGAACTGGGTTTGATTCCCCACTCCTCTACATGCAGCTACTGGGTGACTTTGAGTCAGTCAAAGTTCTCAGAGCTGTTCTCTCAAGAACAATGCTCTCTGAGCTCTCTCAGCTCCACCTACCTCACAGGGTGTCTGTTGTGGGGAGAGGAAGGGAATGAGATTGTAAGCCGCTCTGAGACTCCAAGTGAAGGGCGGGGTATAAATCCAACTTTTCTCCTCCTCCTCCATATCACCTTTAGGGTCCATCACACTTGGATACACGTCAGCACACTACAGCACACAGGGAGAAGCTGGCTGTAGCCTCTCCCCACTCCACTGTTTTTACATCCTCAACCTGCCCCATTGAGTCTCTGTGAAATGTATATGTAGCCACATAAGTAACACAATTTTTACAATGGAGTCAACAGCAACTCAAAGGGACAGTTTGAGGATGTAGAGATAGTAGTAGGGGAGGCTAAAGCTGCTTCTTTCTGCCTGCTTTGTTTGGAAACAGAAAAGATCTGATGTACACGTGGAAGGCACAAATAGTCCCATCACATATGTGATGCAAAGACCTGTTGTTCCCCAACACACATGAGAAGTTTGTAATGTGTAGATGAAGCCTTAGAGTTTTCCCCATCCAGTCCAACTTCTTCTAATTTTGACAACTCCTTATTGATCTAACCTTGCTCCTACTACTTCAGTGTCCTCCTAAGATCTACATCTTCAATGTTGTGTATGAAATAAGAATGTATGAATGTATAGAGCTTGAGTCTGGCAAAGGTATTGTAAACCGACCTATCAGAACAAAGGAAGTTCTGGAGGGAAGCAAAGTGATTCATCTTTATGTACTGTATTTGATTGGACCTTAGCTGACATGTGGGCGTGGCTTGCCAAGCCCGGACTGTTTAAAAAGGAGCCTGTTGCTCCACAGTTTGTCTCTTTCTGGTTCTTCTGACTTCGTGTTCAAATAAAGCTGTTATCACTGTTCACCTGCTGACTCGAGTCTCGTATCTAACAATTGGCAATGAGGATGGGATTATAGAGTGGGTAGGCAGCCCTGCTGAAGCAACACCAGGACGGCGGACGGCCGAGAAGCCCCTGAGGGACCCAGGGTGGAAGAACAAGACCTGGCTGATCAAGCAGCTGCAGCACCTGTGCCAGTGCTGGCACAAAGAGCAGTGATGGCCGTCAACCCACGGTTCGAGGCATTTGAACCTGACCTCAAGGACTGGGATTCCTACCTGACCAGGTTTGAGTTCCACCTCCAGGCTAACCAGATCGAGGGTGAGGACCAGCAGAAGGTGACGCTCCTCAGCTCCTGCGGAAGGGCTGTCTTCGACGTTGCCCGGTCCCTGGTCACCCTGGTTGAAATCCAAACCATGCCCCTGGTTGAACTCAAACTGAAACTGCAGGGGCATTTTGCACCACAACCCTCACAGATCGCTAGCCGACACGCATTCTACAAATGATCCCAGGCCGCGAACGAGATGCTTGCTGAGTACGTATTGGCTTTGCAGAAGGCTGCATGCCCGTGCAACTTCACCAACCTTGAGGAAGCACTCCTCGACTGACTCGTCTGTGGCATGAGGGACGAGAAGCTACAGCAATGATTGTTCGCACGAACGGCTCTCACCTACGCTGTGGCCTACTCTGAGGCTGTTGCCGCTGAGGCTGCTGAGAAAGCAACCCAAGAAGTGCGTCAAAACCTGCTCCCAATCCAACAGGGGGCCTATTCCGTCTAACGCTGAACCGACAGCGTCTTCTGGACAGTTTTCAACGCACAGCCAAAGTAGAATCAATCACTTTTATTCAGTTTTTCACATGCATTCATAAGAGTTCTTTACTCACATCTTTGTGATTTAATTCCTTTCACTGGCTCATGGTGAAAAGGATGGTTGTCCCCAGTTTGGTGTAGTGGTTAAGTGTGCGGACTCTAATCTGGGAGAACCGGGTTTGATTCCCCACTCCTCCACTTGCACCCGCTGATGTGACCTTGGGTCAGTCACAAGCTCTGGCACAGCTGTCCTTGAAAAAGAGCAGTTTGTGTCAGAGTTGTCTCAGCCCCACGCACCTCACAGGGTGTCTGTTGTGGGGAGGGGAAGGGAAAGGAGTTTGTAAGCCGCTCTGAGACTCCAAGTGAAGGGCGGGGTATAAATCCAATCTCCTCTTCCTCTTCTTCCTCCTTGCCGGTTGTAGAGAACAAAGGCTACAGGAAGAGAGTTGTAATTCGAACCCTCCCACGCCTCTGTGTGCCGGATGCGGTGGGGTGTCTAACTAAAGACTTCAATTCCCAGGAACCACTGCTCTTAAAGCTATCTGGCAGTTCTGCTTAACTACAGTCTCAAACGCTGGCTGGGACAGCACAGGGCCAACAAAGCCGTATACCATGAATCAACGAGCGAGTCCGATGGTGAGCGTGATGACGTCAACCATTCTTGTACTCTGAGGCCCAAGCGGACCCAAGTGAAAACTACACCGAGACAAACCTCTGCCGGATGCGGCGGAGATCACGAGCGGGATCAATGCTGGGCGAAGGACATCGTTTGCCAGTCCTGTGACAAGCGAGGCCATTTGGCCAGAGTCTGCAGGGCCAAGAAGAAGAAGACACCACAGTCGTCTTCTCGTGCAAGCCCCTGGGTTCGAGGCAAGGACAACGTGAGGTCTACAGATTGCCATCTGACCAATTCCTGCCACATAAAGCTTCCATAGCCGAACCATTGCATCGCCTCCTCAACAAGGGGGCAAAGTGGGAGTGGTGCCCTCAGCACGACTGAGTTTTTACTGCTATTAAATCGTTGTTGTCCTTACCCACTATAACGAATCTAAGCAATTGGTATTGGCTGCGGACGCGTCTCCGTATGGGGTGGGGGCTGTGTTGAGCCATGTGCTGGCTAATGGCAGGGAAACACCAATTGCCTACTACTCTCAGACACTCACCCCGGCCGAGAGGAACTATGCCCAAATTGACAAGGAGGGGTTGGCGCTAGTGGCCGGCATAAAAACGTTTCATGACTTTTTGTATGGAAGACCATTCGTAATGGCCACGGACCACAAGCCCCTCCTTGGAATCTTTGCCCCTGCCTGCCAGATGCCCAACATCTTGTCTGCGCAGATGTTGCGCTGGACAGTATTTTTGTCGGCGTATGATTACGTTCTCGAGCACCAGCCTGGAATAAACATGGGGCATGACGACGCCCTCAGCTGCTGTCCCCTACAAGAACTGGACACTTACCCTGCACCAGCTTTTGAGGTGATTGCCCTCAAGGAACTGGCCAAACCTCTGGTGCATGCATCAGACATTGCAACCGCCTCCGCCCGGGACCCCACCATCACCAAGGTTCTTAACTGGGTGTGGAGGGAATGGCCGGTGGGACGCGTCGATGACTGCTTTAAGCCGTTTGCATCATGGCAAAATGAATTATCTATGCACTGGGGATGCTTACTCTGGGGTAACAGGGTGGTGGTTCCCCCCAAGCTAAGGGAACAAGTATTAGAGGCTCTGCACGAATGCCACCCCAGCATCGTGCGCATGAAGGGACTGGCCAGAGGGTATTTCTGGTGGCCGAAAATCGACGCGGACATAGAGTCTTGGGTCCAGAAATGCCCTGAATGCCAACTGTCCTGGCCTGATCCCCCACACGCACCAGTAATGCAGTGGGAGAAATGCCACCGCCCATAGTCAAGGTTCCATGTGGATTTTGCGGGCCCCTTTCAGGGGCAGATCTTTTTAATTATTGTGGATGCTTATTCTAAGTGGCTTGAGGTGGTCCCCACAGCAAAGATGACAGCACTAACTGTAATTAATGTTTTACGTTGCCTGTTTGCAACACACGGGTCTGACAACGGGACATGCTTTATGGCCACTGAATTCAAAGACTTTTTGACAGCAAACCTCATTGCCCATAGCACGTCCGCACCATTCCACTGGGCAACTAATGGTCAGGCCAAAAGAATGGTGCGGAACACAAAGGAGACTTTGGGCCGTTTGGTGCAGGGAAACTGGGGCCAGAAGGTGGCATCTTTCCTACTGCACCAACACGTCACGCTGCACTCCATGACGGGGCGGAGTCCGGCGGAACTGCTTATGGGTCAGCGCCTAACAACACTGTTAGACCTTTTGCACCCGGACTTAACATCAGCCAGGCCGCCAAACAGTGAGTCCACTGAACAACGGTCCAGGGTGCTTATTGAAGGTGAATGTGTTTATGCGAGGAACTACGGTAGCAGACACAAGTGGTTACCAGCCACAGTAACTCATGTCCTAGTGTCCCGCCATTATACTGTGAAGGTAAATGATGGTAGAGTAAATAGGTGCCATGTGGATCAGTTGCGCAAACGGTGGGCTGACTCAGTCCCTGATTCCCTTCCCCAGGTGGCCAACGTACCTGACTCGGACAGTCAGGTAGAGTTTCCGGACTCCAAACAGACTGAGGGTTTCCAAGCACTGGAACCCCCAGGCATAGTTGTGGGCAAGCAGAGCCACGACTATGGGAATCGGCCACGGACACTCAGTCCCATAAGGGATCAAACCGAACTCACAGGGAGCCCGAAGCTCTTCCTCCTACCCCACCAACGGTAAATATAAGATGATCCCAATGGGTCAAGCAGCGTCCTGCTTACTTGAAGGACTATATCTGTCCAAGGGTTGTCTCGTCTTAGGGGGGAGGATTGTTGTGTATGAAATAAGAATGTATGAATGTATAGAGCTTGAGTCTGACAAAGGTGTTGGGAAATGAACTAATTTGTGGTTTTATATCTGCTACACATGCAACAAATGGACTGTGCACACATTTGTATACCATGAGCCAAAGGAAGCTGTTTGCATCACCTACTATGAGAGCCTTCACATAGGGAACACTTGCCTGCATTTTATGTTAATGTAGCTTGCACACATTCAGCTCAAGGCATTATGGGTAGAAGAAGCACATGTTAGCCATTGTGAGCAGAACAACAACCAAGAAGGAGGAATTCCCCCATTACTGAAAAGACGAGATGTCACGCAGGACACAGACCTGATCTGCATCTGTATTGCAAGTTTCATGTTTATGCCTGGGAAAGCCAAGATTCATCTGTACTTCAAAGAGGATACATTTCACACCTGGCCAGATGGTATTCCATGAGATAGAGTGTAGAATTTCAAATATCGCCCAGCCCATAGAATACCTGCCCCTTTTCTACATGCACCAATCAGGGAATTCATGGGATGGACTTGTAAGTAGGTGGGATTGCAGTTTGGCAAGGTGCCACCCACCTGGTGATTCAACTATAAAATGCAAAGACCATGCTTTAGGTGCTGGGCTAGCCACATTCTACCATCAACGAAAAGACCATGCTTCAAGTCTTTTGGCTGGCCACATTCTACTACCCCCCCCCTTTCCTGCTTTAAAACTCTTTGTCTTTACCGGATCTCTTTGAGATGTGCAGCAAAAGGTATTGTAAACCGACCTATCAGAACAAAGGAAGTTCTGGAGGGAAGCAAAATGATTGGTCTTTATGTACTGTATTTGATTGGACCTTAGCTGACATGTGGGCGTGGCTTGCCAAGCCCGGACTGTTGCTCCACAGTTTGTCTCATTCTGGTTCTTCTGACTTAGTGTTCAAATAAAGCTGTTATCACTGTTCACCTGCTGCCTTGAGTCTCGTATCTAACATTCAACAAACGCATTCTAATCTATAACACATGCCTCTTTGTGCTACCAGTTTCTCTTCTAAACATCCCCTGCTTGTGTGTCATTGCATTGCCTTTTCTTCATCCCTATCTTCTCTGCTTGTTGTAGATTTCAGGTCCTCTAGTTAGTCATTTCTATGCTCTGCACAGTGCCTGGTTTTTAAAAATTATTTGAAATCAGGAGAGAAGATAAAAATAATCACAACTATTCAGTCTTTATTCCATACTTGCTTTTAAGAACTAAAGTTTAAATATGCATGTGGTCTTCATGGAAGTGAGCATAAAAAGCTCTAGTAATGTATCTTAAAATTACTTGGTAGCTTGGAATAACCAAACATTTTTTTTACTGAATCTCTTTCAGTGAGGGTGAGAAGCATCTTTAATTTCTGTACTGGAGTCAAACCTTCCTCAGTCTTATATTTCACATATGCATTATACATTAAGATGATTTCTTTTTCTAAAAAATTCCATTCGTTTATACTCACTCACTGCTATACATTCTCAATAAACAGATATTAATTTCATAATTAAAAGTAATCTTGTGTAAATACCCTGCAGGCCTCAATGAATCAAACACATACTGTGTGTCAGGCCTCCCACTGTCTTCAAGTGGAATGTACTGGCTGGATAATTAGATAGTACATATTTTTTAACCTTATTTGCATGCATATTATATCTTTTGCACACAGACAAGCAGCAGTAACAACAAAAGTCAGATTACCACAGGGAATTCCCACAAAGAAGTCTTCATTCCTTATAATTTGCAGCCTAAATTAAAATAATTTGATCTTTGACAAGGATGAAATGTCAAGCAGAAGGGGGTCCTCTACAAGCCACAGCCTGTGGCTTCTGAAATCAGCCTAATTTATGTCAGTCACTTCTTAATACATATTTAAGTATTACACGAAAAAGATGATAAATATGCAATCTGACACCTTTGGTATTTCCCTGCTGTTAATTTATAAAGGTCTTGTGTCCCCCAAACTGACTAAAATTATTTAAATAAAGGGAGAATTGTGATATAAGATGATGCAGAGAGCATTTTCACTCAATACTGAACACAGCAGGTAGTATACTAAGACAATTATTTCACTAGGCCTCGGAATCCTGCTGTGATGAGTTACTTTCAGAATTAGTAAAGGAGAATTTCTTTTGTTCAGAAACAGAGGAGTTTTTAAGTATGGGTCCATTTCTATTATGACTACATAGCTTTTAGTTAAAATAACAAAACACAAATCTATTTTGTTTGCATTCCTGTTGTTTCCCAAGAAATTATGGCATTGTTCCATACTACTAAGTAGTACATTTGAAAGTGGCATAGCATAACCATATCTGTTAATTTAAATACAGAGATATATTTTTCCTGAAGCAAAGATTGAAGAAAAGGAAAGATATATGATCATAACAACTGAATATGTGACTGCACATCTCATTAAATTTCTCCTCACAGTAGAATTGTCCCTCAATTTGTTGACTGAGATAATATTCCATACTTTAGGTAATTAATCCAATGCCAACGGTCAAGTAATTTTTCTATAACTCTTCGGCCACAGTCAAAAGGTAGATATCATTTCTAAACACTCTTCTACTATTTTAGGTAAGTATTCGAATAAGACTTTATAAGGGTTTTGGAATATGATAACCTGCCACTCATTTTATATAGTGAAATCAAGGACCAATACTACAAAATGTTTGGAAGGCTCTAGAATATACGAACTGTGATTCGGGAACAAATTTTCCCTTGGGCAAATGGAAAAGCACTTCTGCTTATGAAACAGAGGGAAGGAATTTCTACTGATTTACACTTCCCATGGCAGACCTCAATACATTCTTTCATGTCATTCAAAGATTCCTCCAACCTTCTAAAATAATTTTTAAGAGATAATGCAACAGGGAATTGCAGCAACACAAGAAAAGTAATGTTTGCAAATGGGGAATCATTTGCAGTTCTTTGGATCCAACCCTATAGCTCTAGTATTTATCCTGATAAATTACATTAAAATATAAATTAAAACATAGACTGCATAAGGTATAAATGATAACATACTTTGTAAAAGCTTTCTACATTTCACATACCATGGAGCATTAGTCTAGCACTAAGATGAAGCATAACAATTACGAGCTAGACTCTAATTTATTTGTTCTAATCAGAGTATCTATTTGCTCTACTGATGTCACATACATTGTAGCTAATGAGACTTTAGAATTGCCTTAAACAGTTAAACATCCAAATACTGTCTTATCTCTCAAGAAACTGTGAGGCCATAAAAATAAGACCTGAGCACCTCAGATCTTAAAGTATAGAAACAGCAGAATCCTAATATTCCTTATAGTGCTAGTGATTTTTTGCTTCTTATACCATTCTTATACATACCACCTTCCATTCACTGAATCTCAATTCTTATTTTCCCATATCATCACTGGAATACTTTTTTGATTTGATCATCTTGTTATAACAGAATGCAGTTAAGGGAGACAGCCAGGACTATGTTTTGCCTTAAATATCTTCCAAACTTTTTTCTCACTCTGCATATGGCTGGACATGATTAAGGCCAAATCCTTCTTTCTGCCACATCCACCAGGTATATAGATAATGTGTTCTAATGGTGCAGAGTAGGAATGGGCACAAACTGGGAAAACCTGGTTCAGAAAGTTTGGGACACAGGGCAGCCCCCTGGGTCCTAGAGACTCCAAAATTGCAGGGCATCTCCATCTGTCTCTCCTCTACCTGCCCACCAAGTTTGGTGAAGATTGCATTGAAGGGGGTCTGAGTTATGGACCCCCTAACAAGGTGCCCCAGGAAAGTGCTTTTTGGCGAGTTCTGCAGTGTAGAGAATGGACCCTGTACAAGCTAGAGTTATCAAAATTGTGGCACAACTCTCTACCTGCCCGGACTTGGGGGTCCGAGTTACAGACACCCAAACAAGGTGCTCCCAGGAAAGTGCTTTTTTGGGAGATGTCAGGCACAAGTTCAGGAGTATATAGAATGGGCCCTATGTTAGCTAGAGGCATCAAACTTGCGTCATTCCTCCCTGGGATGCCCTCTATATGGGGGGTCTGAGTTAAAGTCCATCAAAGAAGGTCTCCCCAGAAAAGTGCTTTTTGGGAAAATGTCGCCAAGTGTCGGTTTGGGCCACAGAAGAGACAACCATGGTTGCATAGTTGTGGGTGGCTGCATCTCCCTGGGGCCAGCTTCCCATCGTGGTCAAAGTGACTGCAGTTTAGTTCCCATTTCCGGAACACTCCAGAAGGATTTGGCCATACCCCATAATCACCTTGCCAACAGGCAGACTGAAAGGCCATGGTGGCTCCGGACAGGAGTCCCCCTGCTATATTGACAGTGACCTCTGGCCAGCAACATGCCTTGATGACATGTTGCCATGAAAACCCCAAGCCATCACAGAATAGGACACCACAGCATCCCACACCTGAGGTTGCCATGGCTCATGCCACCATAACAGGTTGCCCACATGCACTGCATGTTCTTGACAGTGCCCTACCTGTGAAAGGTGCAGGTTGTTGGTGGCCTCCTTACACAGAGAGAAGTGGCTGAAAGTTGGAGCCCAAAGGGAGTAAAGACACATGGTGGGGGGGAAGGAAATGAAAAGACCAAGTAAATTCAGGACAAGCCCCTGGTGAAGATCTTGGCCATGTGATCATGGAAATCACCTTGACAGGGGTGTAGTGACGACAGTCAGACCCTGTGCCCTAGTGCACTGCTACAACAACAAATGACCAAAGCCCAGGGACAGGGAGAGGATGGATGACAGGCCCTGCAACCAGTGGCCCTGTGCACAGTGTAGGCAAAAGGGGATGGATATGAGAGAACTGTGTGGCCTGGGTGTGGAAGCAGCCATGAGAAGGAAGACCAGTTGCCCTGGGAACTAGGACTTAGTCAGTTTGCTTTGGGGAGTTGGCCTTGGCCTTGCACTGGACTCTCCTTGCTGCTGGTGTGACTGGAAGGGGATGGCTGATGTTGAAGGAACAGTCCCGCTGTGCTGCTAAGCTGGAAACGCAATCCAGAATCAGGTTGAACAACAAAACTAAGGGTCAAATAGCCAGGAAATCAGTTCAAAGTTGCTGGGATCAGGAACAAGGAGTGGTTGCTACACACTAGGGCAGACCTGAGGCAGGTGCATGGAGTGTTTATGAGCAGGTTCTCCCTTCCTGGGAGTCAAGTCTGCCAAGACTTACAGCTCCTCCCATTGCTTTTGCAAGACCTGCAGTCTGCCACTCCTTCTTCGCTCCTGCATAGTCAGCCTCTGACGTGTCCTACATCTAGGGCACTCAGGAGAACTGGTTGGGGAGTCTGGCTTCAGGGTGTCTTCAACTCGGAGTGCTGGGCCAGGCACAGGATCCATCTCTCCTTCTGTCTGCACCTCCTGTGCAGCTGCTGGGGACTCTTCCTCCTCAGGTGCTGTTGGGGGTTCTTCTTCTGGGCTGACTCCAGAGGAGGCTGGGTTGCTCCCTGCCTCTTCCTCATCTGAGGAGTAGTCAGCCTCAGCAGAGCCACTACCCATGACACCCACTCTCTTCTCAAGCACAAGTTTTCTCTGGTCGCAGCCCACCCCTCCATGAAATTCAAGGTTGACTAGAATCGGGAACCCCCCTGTACCTCCCATGTTTGTGTAATTGGCGTAGTCATGTTCCACAATCACCTTACCAGTGGTGTGAGTTGGAAGGGATGGATATGTGGGCTGCATAGCCTGGATGGAAAATGGCACCAAGGGAAGGAAGACACTTCTCTCTGGAAGTTGGACTTGTCCTCTGTGCTCACCTAGCCTATAGGACAAGTGTGAAGGGGTGGCTAAAAGCCCTGGCACATGTGATGTGACACCCACATGCCCTGGGCGGGTCATCTGTGCCCTCTGTTCAGTCACCTTGTCAGCATGGAGATGGAGCCATGGAATGTGGCGAGACCCTACTGGGCTCCCATTTAGAGGAGAAGACATCAAACAAAGAAGCTAGCAATGCCTCTCTGTGATGTGCTGGATCTAAACCAAGTCCATCACAGACAACCATCCCACAGCATCCCTCAACTACTGGTACCTCGAGTCAGTTCAGGTGCTGATAAGGTTTATAAGACATGGGCAGCTGTGCACCACAGTCAGCTAGTGGGATGAGTTACAGGACAACTTGAAGCTCAACCCACCACAAACATCCAAACCCAACTACCACTGGACTATGGCCACCTTTGAAAGAACAGATTGTGAGAATGGAGGGGGTGGCTCCAGCTCAGACCTGCTACCAACAACCAGCATGGTTCTGGAATGGAGCCAGTGATCAGACTGAATAAGAGGATGTGTTCTTTGCATTGACTTATAGCAAATGCCCTGGGGCAGGACCCATATGAACAATCCCTTGCAAACACCATGCCAGTGGCATGAGTAAGACGGTAAGGCTCTTGAACTAATGAAAGCCCCCCCCCAAGTCCCCTGCATCCTGTGTCATGTCCCCCACCCAGGCTCTGGCTAGCAGCTGGTGTAAGAGGGATGGACATGGCCATCAGTGGCCACAGTGAGACCCAGGACTCAGAGTTAGGAAGGAATTGAACTGCGCTGGCAGGCTGCAGTCATTTTGCCTTGCAGGGCAAGTAAGGGTGGGTCATGCACACAGACAAAGAGGAGAGAAAAGAAAGATGACTGGATAAAAGTTTAACACAACTGACTGGCTGAGGTCACAACTGGTAGTGCTCACTCAATATTGGATACCCTGCCACACCCCAGAAGGAAGCATGGCCTGCAATCACACCTTGAAATTGCGGAGGCTGCCAACTAAGCAGTGAGCTACATCATGCACAAATGCCCTGGATATGGGATGGGTTACCCTGCAGTCACCTTCCCAGTGAAGTGGGAACAAATGAGAATGTTGTGGAGTTAAGGACCAGGTGACAAAAGGAAGGGCATGGTGAGGTGGCTTGAGCTGACCCCCTGAGACCACACAGCTGGAGTTGGACATGTCCTGTGATCACCTTCCCAACAGGGCAAATGAAGGGGGTTGTCCCTGGAGAAAAGGAACTCCCCCATATTCTGAATCCCCAGAAAAGACATCTAGCCTGCTTCGAAACAAGGTCCTTGTTCCCACCTGGTCTGGCAAGCAGCACCTTCATAGCAGAGCGAGAGACAGGACAGCCTTAGCCATTGTGCCAGTGGGAAGCAGGAAAGGGTGTGGCCAGGGCCCAGGAAATGAAGGAAAGGCCCTCTCAGATGAGAAAGGGAGCCACCAAGCATGGAGCAAGTACCATGCATTGATGTGCTGCCTTGAAAACCCCAAGCCATTGCAAGTAAGGATGACACAGTGCCCCACACCTGTGGATGTCTTGGCTTGTGCCATTAAAAAGGGTTTCTTACACACACTGCATATGCTTGCCAGCAGACGGATAGTGTGGGCATGGTAACCACCCAGCTTGCGAATGGTGGGGGTGGCTGGTGGCCAGAAGTCACAAGGGGAGGTGGCATTGAGTAGGGGCCCAAAGGGAGTAAAGAGACAAAGAGGGAAAGAAAGGGAAACAGAAAGAAAACCCAAACTCCAGGACAAGGCCCTGGGGAAAGAGTCTGGCAACATGGCAGAGGCAATCACCTTGATAGCGTGGCCAGTTGGACCCTTTCCCATAGAGTGCCCCTAAGCAAGCAAACACCCAAACCCCAGGGATGGGGAGAGAGAAGGATGCGTGGTGCGCTCTACAACCAGTCACCCTGCCAGTGGTGTGGGCAGAAGGGGATGGATGTGAGAGGAGTTGTGGCCTGGGTAGGGGAAAGCAGCCATGAAAAGGACAAGTTGCCCTGGGAACTTGGACTCCATTGACCTGCTGTGCCCAGTGCCCACCCTGCCCCTGGAATCACCCTGGCTTTGGTGAGGTCGAAAGGGGATAAGCTCTGGATCCCTGAAGAAAATGCATCATGGACCTTTAATAGGCAAAGTCGCAACACATCAGCATCCTGGTATACAAGCCCAACCCCGGCCCAGTGGCCCACCAACCATAGGTTGTCCCCCGCAACACTGGAAGTTCAACAACATCAGTGACCCAAACCGACTGCTACTCACATCCCACGCCCAGGATGGATCTGCAAAATTGCCAGGCTCAGGTAGTGGGGCAATTGACTATGTGCTGTGCTCTAGGATCTGTGGAAGTCCTCCAAGTCACCTAAACCATATGATACACCAACAAGTCAGAATTGTGGCCTGGGAAGCAAGACAAGTTGTCATGGGAAGGAAGACAAATTGCCCTGGGAACAAGAGGACTCCATTGGCCTGCTGTGCCTGCCCAGCTCGCCCGGAATCACCCTGCCAGTGCTGTTAGAGAAAGAGAATAGCTCTGAAACAATCTTTCCTGGGTAGACTCAGCCACAGAATTTCCAACCCATGGCCAATCCACTAAGTTATGTCCATATTGGAATAAGGGGGTCTGATTTATGGCCCTTCAAAGAAGATGCCCCCAGGAAAAATGTCAGGTGCACGTTCAAAAGTGTACAAGCTACACACACCAAATGCACAGGGAACCTCACCCTGTCCCCTCCTCTTCTACAATCTCTCCAAGTTGGGGGTGGATTACATTTCTGGGGTCCCAATTATGGACCTCCCAAAAAAGTTTCCCCAGTGCTCTCTCTGGAGAAGACAGCTGCACTTACAGGACTCTATGGAATGGCTCAGGAACAAGTAATGGAAAAAAGGCTGGGAATGAGACACTTAACAAATAAAGTTAACCATTTATCACAAAGAATATCAAATAATTGATATACCACAATCCAACAGTATGGCATATAACAAGTCAATACAAATCAGTATAAGTCCATGTGTTGATTTTTTCCCTCCAACCTCTTGCCAATTAATTCCTTCTTATCTTAAGGATACTAAAGATTTTATAATTAGAATTGAAAATAGGGCAGTTCCCTCTAATGCAATTTTGGTTACTTTAGATGTACTATCATTATATACTAATGAAGCCCACCATGAAGCCTGCCAATGTGTTAAAAATCCTTGAGACCAGAGATCTTTGGCTTCACCTCCTATACATTTTTTAAAAGGATTTGGTTGATATAAGTTTTGAAAAGACTTTCTTCAGGTTTGAGGATAATTTCTACTTACAAATTAGCGGAGTAGCTATGGGAAGCTCCTTTGCCCCCAATGTGGCTAATCTTTTTATGGCAAAGTTGAAATCCAATTGGCTTTCCAACTCTTTAACCAATCCTTTTTTTTGAAAACATTTTTTTCTTCAAAAGATTTAGTGATTATTTGTTCTTTGTTTTTAAGGATATTACCAAATTCCAAGACTTTGTAGATTGGCTTAACCCTAGGTATCCCACCATAAAATTTACCTCTCATCAAAGCTCCACTGAAATCAATTTTTTTGATACTACAGTCTTTATTACTCATTCTGGCATTTTGGCACTGAAGAGCTATACTAAGCCATTGGATAAAACCCCTTTTTTACACTTTCGTTCTCACCATGCAAGACATTTAAGGTATAACCTTCCTTACGGTCAATACTTTTGTGCTAAGCGCAACATAAAAAAATTATGAAAGGGAATGTAATAAACTTAATGGACAATTCTTAGCATGAGGTTCCCTCACTTATGTTATTGAAAATGTCTCCTTATGAGCTCAAACTAGAACATACAGGAGCCTTTTTGAACCTGTGCCTTACAAAACTCAATCTAAGAACATTTTGTGTGTCTTTGAGTACACCCCGTTTGCCAAATGGATTAAAAAGTTCATTTTAAGACATTGGCATATCGTTAATGACATCCCTGGCTGTACAGAAAAACTGCTTATTGTCTTTAGAAAGACTAGGAGCCTTCAAGACATTCTTGGGAGGGCTGATGTAACTCCTCCTGTAAGATCATTACCAGCAGCTGCCGGCCACCATCGTTGTGGGAAGTGCTCTGTATGTCCACAAAATGGGAGACTGATAGATTAGTCTTGCCTGCACTTAATTTTGAGGTTGTATTGAAACATTTTGTGCTTCTAAAAGGGTAATTTACCTCATCAAATGCCCTTGTGAAAAATATTACAATGGTATGTCCACATGTACTATTCAAACCTGGATTATTGAACATAAATCACGGATCCGTCAACAACCTTGATTTGCCTTTGGTGCCTCATTTTTTTGAAAAGGGTCATGACTACAACAATCTTTCATATGTAGTACTAGAAATCTTCAATGCCAATAGATATAATAGAATCGATGCCCCAAAGGCACTATATAGACATGCAGCATTTTGGATCCATCGTTTAAAATCTTACCATCTTTATGTGCTTAATCATGCTGTAGACTTTTCATGTTTTTTGTAATTTGGAACACGGTTACTGTCTCTTTAATTATTACAGCTAGCTCAGAGCGTACTACTTATTGCTCTCAGCATCTTGTATATAATCAACTGGGAGGAGTTCAGTACACGGAGGCATTCCAGCAATTGAGTCAATAATAAAACTATGCTTAAGCTTTTTGATTGGTGCCAGTTTAGGAAATTTGCTATTAACTATTCTGATATCACATTGGTGAGTTACAGACTTATATATTATTATTTGTACATTTGGATTTAATTTCACCATACTTATGGAGCTTTTTTCTCATAGATCACTGTATAATTGGAATACCATTATAGAAGAAATACAGAGACACGACCATATGACCGTATTTGCATTGTATTGTAATTTAATTTTGTCCAGTGTAATATGTATAATTTCCACAATTACATATTGCTTTCATATTCTTCTCTAGTAATGTACTCCTGAAGAAGTGGCTGAATGAAATGAAGTGTTAATCTGGAGTCTTCATTGGTATTACATAGAGTTGTTGTATTTTACACTTACCTGTTGAATTGTTACATGGACTTACGTTATACTGATTTGTATTGATTTGTTGTATGCCATACTTACCTGTTGGACGGTGATATATTGATTATTTGTTATTCTTTGTGAAAAATGGTTAACTTTATTTGTTAAGCATCCCATTCCCAGCCTTTTTTCCATCACGGTTTTTGCTGAGATGTCTCTGTGTATACATGGCTCAGGAACAAACCAGTGACCCCAAACTCACCGGGAAATGCCACCTGGGCAGACCTCACCCCCAGCAAGACACTGGAAGCAAGGCAAGCACCCCCTCTATGCTCGCAGCCTCCCAAGTCTCCAAAGGCAGGTTCTGAATGAGAGAAATGCAGACATCCAGAGTTCTGATAGGGGCTCCCCAAAGTTGCCCCACAACAGTTTGGCAGGCACTCTAGCCACACCACACTAGCAAGGGAAGCGTTTCCACAACTCTCACATCCCCCACCCCAGGGATGAAACACACAGATCCAGAGCAGACCCATCAGAAGAGGGGCTTTTAACACTTTGTAATGCATAAGCCACATTTTGTAGTACTGGGAGCAATCCTGAGACCACTGCTGCTGTGCAGTTTCCATTCATTCCAGTGCGATTCTTCACACAGGACCCACTGAAGTGAATGGAAGTAGTGTGTTCGTTAAAACGTGATGTTCGTTTTGTGTACTTGTCAGTTGTTGAATAATGTAAATCATTCAACTGGAGGTTTTAAAAGTTGTTTCTGTTTGTTTGGAAAAAATAATATGCTAATATGTAGCAATATAAATACTAGATTTTTTTCCTTAGGGGAAATCAAAGTTTTCCATTCTAAGTGATTAGTGATGCAAACGGTCTTCCATAATAAAGAAAGACTGCTGACAACCAAATGTTTATGTATTGAAGTGTTGAAGTGTGTTCACGCACTGAAATAACGCACAGGGACTATTTCAAGTATGTTCCTAAGTAACAGATGTGCCTCTAGGGTTGCTTCCATATTGGATGTTAGGATGTTAGGACTGGCTCCTCTACAATCTCTCCAAGTTGGGGATGGATTACACTTCTGGGGTCCCAGTTATGGACCCCCAAAAAAGGTCTTCCACATTTATTCCTTCCCAAACCCTCCTGAGTGTGAACACATCTGTGTGCCATGAGGGTGAAAGTGGGTGCAAAGGGGGGGGGAGGAGAAATCCTCCACCCCCTGTATACCACAGGCACCCATTCTCAGGCACCAAACCCATCCTGCCAGGATGTTGCAGCCTGGCCTTAGCAGGGTATCACCAGGGGTCTCAGAGTTTCCTTCCTTGATTTGCTCCTGGTGCTCTCCATAAAGGCAAAAGAGCTGTTAGCATTGCCAAGAGACACCAGCAATTGCTAACACTCTGTGGAGAGGACTCTGACAGCAGCAACTCAGCAAATGGGGGAAGCATCCTCCTCTTCCACATCCAAACTACCTGTTGCTACTCTCTGTGGCACCTCCCAGCCCAGGGCCAGAAAGTGGCTGTGTCTCCTGGAGGGGTGCAAACCCCCAACACTTGTCCTCCTCTGTCTGCAAGCACCTACAAAGGGTGTACCCAACCATGTTGTCTCTGGGGGAAAGAGGTGACTAGCGGGAGGAAGAAGAGGCCCACTCCCTCTCAGCAGGGAGAAGCAGAGAGGGAGCAGGAGGCTCTTCCAAGAAAGTTTCCCTGCTCTTTGGGTATCATGGATGGGACATCAAGGTGGGTCACCCTCCAAGAGGCCAAAAGGGCTACATGGAGGGCCCAGGAAGCTGTCACTCACCTTGTGGGTGGCAAGATGATTGCTGTGGATGGCCAACTCTTCTCCCTCATGGAGGATGTAGCTTTCACCAGCTACAGTGGTGATGGCCAAGGCTCAGCTCCCCAGACTGCATGCACATCACAGCAGACCTCTGGATCAGCCAGCAGGACTTTCGGGGCATGGGCCAGACCCCAGGAGAAGACAGTTCTGCTACTGGTCTACAAAGTGATTCTGCTCCATATGCAGACCACATGGTGCAAAATGCCACCGCCATGATACAGAGTAGCCTGAGAGAGTGGGTGGGTAGTGTCAACATCGTCTGTGACTACATGGTCATGGACGCTTGGCTGCCCACTTATTGTGCAGCATCAAGACTGCCTGTCTGCTACGTGAGAGGCAGGGGGAGAGAGAGATGTGGAACTCCACCTACACCATGATTGTGCTTTTGGTGGAGTAGAAAAGTGTGGTGCAGGATGTCATCTCCGCCATGACCATCTTGCATGAGAAAGAGAAGCTCAGTATCAGCTCTAACAACTGGCTGATCCTCTCCCAAATGGTGTGTGTCCTCAAGCCCTTCCAGGACACCATTGATGTGCTGTGTACCCAAGCCATCCTGGGGCAAATAGTCCCCCTGATTTGAGGGCTGGACTGAGTACTGAGCTCCACACTGGAGCTGGCTGTTCTCCCATAGGTCAGGCCTTGGCAGAGAGGTTGCAGGTGGGCATTGCCACCAGGTTGCATCCTTTCAACAATAAAGGGGAATACAAGCTGGCCTGTATCTGTGACCTCTGGATAAAAGGTAGCATTGCTCTCTTGAATACAGAATTCTTGCAATGGAAGCTTGAGCTCTGCAAAGAAGTGCAAAGACTACAACCCAACAGACATGGTCACAGTGAACAGTGGGTGGAAGAGGGTGGGGGGGAGGAGGAGCCGCAGCCTAGCACCTCTGCCTCAAAAAGCCCAACCAGAGAGAAACTCCACTGCTGTTTGTCAGTAGTGAACTGGGAGGTCAGTAGCAGTGGAAATGCCAGGAGTGCAGTGGTGGAGGATTTGGCAAAGGTGATGGTGAGGGAGTACCTTGCCAAGTCCCCTGAGCCCACCAACGCTGATCCCCTGGAATATTGGTCACACAAGGCTGTCATCTGGACAGATCTCTCATGTGATGCTATGAGCCCTGAGTCCACCTAACACCCAAACCCCAGTAAGGGAGAGAAGTTCACAATCAGGAGGGTAAAAATTGTGGGTCCTCAGCCAAGGCAACCCAGTAGTTAAGCCTGTCTGCTCAGTGTGAGCGGAGAGACAGTGTGGCTCAGAACCCTGAGTCCACCTAACACCCAAAACCCAGCAGAAAGCAATTAGTGTGCTCCACTTTTAACAAGTTCCCTGCCTCTCTATCTATCTACCAACAGCCAATAAATGAGACTCTGCAGAGCTGAGCTGATATATAGCATTCTGATCCCATAGAGAGGAATGGGAACTCTGTTATTAGCAACCAGCAGTGCCTGTTAAGCTTTGGAAGGCTTCTATTGGTGTTTCCAAGGCTGGAGAATTCTGATCCCTTGTTGCTTTGAAATTTTGTCCATAGTTTAATTGAGCGGAGACAATCTGTCTGGAAATTTATCAATTCACGAAATGCCACGAACAGCATGAACATTTGTGGAAGGTTCATGCAGATCACCCTTCCACAAATATCCCTTCACGAACTGGCCAAAATTTGTGGATCACTTCAGTTTGTGAGACAGTTTGTACCCATCCCTAATCCTGAGTAATCACTGAAAAAATGTCTGTGATTTGAGTGACTTCATTGGGCTGCAATTATCTTAACTTCCTGGGGTAATCAAAAAGCCCAGTAGCACCTTTAAGACTAACAAACTTTATTGTAGCATAAGCTTTTGAGAAACACAGCTCTCTTCATCAGATGCATGGATCTGACAACGAGACTGTGTTTCTCGAATGCTTATGCTACAATAAAGTTTGCTAGTCTTAAAGGTGCTACTGGGCTTTTTACTGTTTTGCAGCAACAGACTAACACGGCTAACTTCTGGGGTAATCAAGGTTTTGTTATAACTTCTTAGTCTCTTATTTTTAATTACAGTATTTTATATATTATGATGTGAACATTTAACACAATTACCATGTAAACAAAGAAACCATCCAGAAATATTCTTTTTATAGTCAATCAGCAGAGGCTTCACAAATTTAACTTTCTGTTTTCTTTGTATCTCCTCCTGGTTCTTTTCTAACTATCCTGTGTGCTTAAATGGCAAAATGATCCCTTGCACAGAGACAAAAGTCACTAAATGAAGACAAATGATTACCCCAAAATGCATTCTTTAACCTTTAATTCAGGAAGATAAGTACAGGTTTTGTGAATTGAGCTTAAAGGTTAAAAAATGTAGATCTTAGAAATTAAGTTTTTAAAAAAATTACACGCCAGAGCAATTTTCTCTCACTTGATTTTTTCCCCATTTATAAATATTAACTAGACACAATAGGCTGGATCCAATGACTCCTTTCTACTAAGCGAGGAGCCTAGCTCCAATGGATAAATGCTCCTCACTTACCAGAAGAGAGTTGTAGTATCCAAACAATTCCATTTTTTGCTGTTGTTGTTTAATGGTACGGGGTTCAATTTTGTTTTTCTGCTGCTATATTAAGTGTGCCTGTGTATATCTGAGTGGTTTTTGAAGTGGTTTGCTATAATACTTGATGGTTGGAAGGTACCTTGTGAACACAGAAATGAGTGAAAAGATTCGTTACACCTGTAGAAAATAAAATCAATATACTTTACAAGCTATTCTCTTCTACCAAAGTTATTTACTGATTACTAAACTTCCAATTTTTAGGCTTACACCCAAAGGATACAATAAGGATTACATTATTTGAGCTGGAAAATTATATTCATTTCACAACCAAGTCAAGCCCCTTTATCTCAACATCCATCTTACATTTCAATACCATATTTGCATGAATAATATACAGTAATTAATTTCTTACTTCTATTTCTATAGATTCATGAAGCTTCTTGCAGGTGGCTGAGAAAGTTTCAGAAGTACCAAATTCGAAATACCAAAATTTGTTCTTCATTCTGAAATGTGAATAAAAGAATCATCAGCATCTGGATTTAAAAAAAAAAGAAGTTAGCATCCTGACTTCCATCATAACGGAAGGTAATGCCTGACATCCATTTTGAAATAGATGATCTCATAATTTTAAAACCATAAATGTGGCTGTCAAATGGTAAAATATCTCCTAAGGCTGTAACAGGAAAATTCTGGAATGGAGATATATTAGGTAACTCTAAGAGGATTCGGGGTCGGGGGGGGGGGGCTACTGCCACAACTAGGGAACGTCTTGAAAACTTACTGTTACCTATTTTGTGTCTTGTGCTTGCTAATTTGATTTCTGATACTGTTCAAAATCTTGTTCCAGGGCACGCTATCATAACCAAGTAGAGAAAGGACAATGAAACCTTACCGTAAGCTATTGCAATAGCTTATTGTTCATTATGACAGGTATTTTTTTTTTTAAAAAAAGAAAACGCTAGTATTCCATATCTTCAAATAATTAGCTGTAGGGCAACTGGATATGGACAGGTTCCACTAAAAAACAGTAATACTAAAGCAGCAGACTGAAACTTGGAATTTTAAAATCAGGAGGGTAGCCGTGTTGATCTGAAGCAGCAGAACAAAGTCAGAATGCAGGGGCACCTTTAAGACCAACAAAGTTTTTTTCAAGGTATAAGCATTCATGTGCACGCACACAAAGCAAGTGCACACGAAAGCTTATACCTTGAATAAAACTTTATTGGTCTTAAAGGTGCCCCTGCACTCAGACTTTGGAATTTTAAAGTTAGCAGATTCTACTGCAAAACATGATGCAAACTGTACCAAACATTTGGCACTTTAGACAAAAACATTATCCTTGCTATTCTGCTGCCACAGGATACAGTGAATCTGCTTAGTGAAAATATTTAGCAATCTTTTTTGTCAATAATATAACTTCACATTAAGAAGGCTGTGATTGTGTAGTTGTGCATCAATGATCTTGTTCTGTCCAGTTTTAAAATGCAGTTTGGGTTTGGTGGGAAAGCTGTTGGACAGAGATACACAACCCTTTGTGCATGCAGAGCTGTGATAGTGAGTCGAATGCTACTCATTTAGGTCTGCTGACAACAAAATGCCTTGGGATGCTCATAAACTGCACCAAACATCACAACTTACCTGCAGAGTTTGGGCTGTTTCAGACATTAAGATCTGAATGGGTGCTTATTATAATCTTGTGAAAACATACACTAACTTAATCCGGTATACTATTTCAGACTTGTTCCAATAGTGCAAAATGAGCCCTCTTCCCCCACCTTGTGGTCCTTGAGTAAGTGACCTAAATCCTATTCTCCAGTTAGAGGAAACAACACCAGCTGTCCAGCTTTTTCTCAATTTAAAATTTATCCGACTGAATTCAGGTTATTTTAAAGAGATCCTTGGAATCTTTGAGTCAATGGAAATGACATCCAATTAATAATGGTAAAGGATGTCGAGCAGCCTTCAGGAACAATCTTTATTTCACAAAATAAGTAATCTATTAGCATGTATCATTATAATCTTTATGGCAAGGGCTCTTATAGGCCTGTCAGCATTGAACAGAACATTAGCCAGCAAGCTTTTCTGTCCATGACCTTAGCCATAAACATGAAAAAACAAAGTTCACAAGAAATACAGATCTATTGTAAATGACAAACATTTTAGGAATGATTACTGTGATTTTTTTTTTAAAAAAAAACAGACTCTTATTCTGCCACCTAAGTAATTATTTGTGTGAATGTAAATTTAAACACACACACACACACACAAAGCCCTAGCTTACTACAAAATTACATCTTGAGGTGCACAAATAATCAGTAAAACAAAAGTGCAGTGATACCACCCTTAATAAAACCTGGGAAGATGTACATAATTTAAAAAAACAAACAAACAAACTACACTTAAATGGCTCTTAAAGGCCAATAGGAAAGTTTGTTAATTTACTGCTGATTTCTAGGAAACTACTGTACTAAAAATATGGACCATGTAATCACTACTTTGATTTAGGAAATGGTAAGACTGTCCATGGGTTCTAACACTGAAAATTTCCCCTACTTATAGACACATGATTCTTGCTAAAATCCCCAGTTCAATAGAGTTTGTCCTAAATTTCTGTCTTTTTAAATATCACATGAACTGAATGTTTCTTCTCTAGGCAATAAAGTCTTTATAGACCATAAGGTATGACAGCATCTGAGAGCCAGATGCATGAGAAATAATCCTATGGGAGAAAATAGGATGTAGAGCAGGAATCCATTTCATGGCCTCACCAACCATTCTCTTCTTTAAAATAACTTCTCATTTACTTCCTGTAAGTGTGCATGATCCAGCCAAAGTCTGATACTTTTCAATTTCATTTATTCTGATGTGAGAGATGGAGGCATGTGCTTTAGTGTTCAGTTGAAATAAATGGGACTAAAATGTGCCCAGTTTCCTCCTATAAAATGTTGGAATGGTTTTATTAAAAGGGGGGGGGATTGTGAGCATTTCTAGAAAGCCTTTTTCTTTGGAACAGGAAAAATTTATATGGCAGAAGAATAAATGCCTTTTAAAGTAATTATGCACCACAAACAAGTGACTCCTTATGAGTCACTTTAGCATAACTGGGTGGAAACACTCTTTATTGTCCCAATAAAGCCAGGAGCCATAGGCAAAGATGCAAGTATTTCCTCCAAGTCTGAAGTAGCACATGCTTCATAGTGGAACAGGGAATTATGCATGGAAGTAGAAATTGCATGTACCAATTACCAATCTGATCAAACAGCCAAGGTGCTCTCTCTCTCTCCATTAAATAAGATAAAACCCATAATTAGAAGCCTGGGTAAAAAAAGATGTGCTTGGTCTGGTACTTAAAAGAAAGTAATGTAGGAAGCAGGCAAAATTCAAGAGAGAGAACATTCCAAAGGTGAGGTGCCACCACAGAAAAGGCCCTGTCTCCAGTTGCCACACGCCTCACCTTTGAAGGTGGGGGCACCAAGAGCAGGACTTGAGAGGCAGATTGTAACTGACAGACTGGTTAGTATGGGAGGAGATTGGTCTTCAAGTATCCTGCCCCAAGCTGTTTAGAGCCTTAAGGGTAAAAAACAGTGATTTGAATTGTGCCTGGAAACAGATGGATAACCAGTGCATATTCTTCAGGACACGGATGATATGATCACTGTAAACAACCCCTGACAGTAGCCTGGCCACAGCATTTTGGACAAATTGAAGTTTCCGTACCATTTCCGAAGGCAGCCCCATTATGGATATTCTAGACTCCACGGGAGGAGAGAGGGCACAGAGGCAATCATGTCCATAGTCCAGGTAATCTCCTTATTTCACAGGTTATCAATGTGGATGCCAAATGACTATAAAGCAAATCTCCCCAGCTAGTCCAACTAAATAATTCTGATGTATTGCAATTTTTGTTTTCTTTGGCAGTTAGAACCTCAGTTCCTCATATATAGTCCATATTCTCAAATAATGAAGATCTTCAAACAAGAGACAAAATCCAAGCTTTATCTTTAGAACAGAAGACATTTGGATTTTGTCTCTAGTTACAAGAACTATTCTAGATGACATTTAGATGTAGACAAGTGGGGATCCATGAGAAACTCATGGAGAAATTCATTAACTGGTTCCTGCTTTCTCTTCTGGCTTCTGACACCCCCTCCCAGCTACCTTTCTCTACCCTTTCCTCCCACTGCCACTTCCTTCTTCCAACTTTTCCCTTCCACACTGTACTCCTTCCTCTCCCTTACCCCCAAACACGGGAAGGCTTTGGCCTGTTCCCTGTTGTTGGACCTCCAGAGGAACTGGATGGCCACTGTGTGAAACAGGATGCTGGATTAGCTGGACCGCTGGTCTTATCCAGCACAGCTCTCCTCATGTTCTTATGTCCCTCCCTATCTTCCCCTTGCCCTCCCACTGCCCCCTCTCTCCTCAGTCTGACCTCCCTGTTGTATAGCCTTTGTAACTCCATCTTTGTTACAGGCTGGTGCTTGACCTTTAGTTGCTCTGAGTTGTGTGAAGGGATGGCTGTCAGGCCACTCCCAAGAGAATATTCTTCTCTCTCATGCTTGTTAGCAGCTCTTTACCAAGGAAGCCTTATTTCTTTTCTCTCACCACTAGATGCCAGGTGTGAGATGGCCTGGCTCATCTAGTGTTTGGGATAGCTTGATTAATGATTTATTGACGTAGCCAGTAATTAGGATATAAAACATTTAGTTTTAACTATGCATCTCAACTCAGATTCTGACAAGCTTTGCTGTGTGTGTGCTTGAGGCCCAGCGAATGGGAGCTTAGCCTGCTAATTCTGTAAGTTTGATGCTTTATTAAAATTTCCTTGTAAGCAAACCTGAATCTTGCATGTTGTTTTCTTGGGATTTCGGCAAACTCAAGTACTTCTGGCCAGGGTTCCAAACAACTGCCACCCAACCCTCTCCTTGCAACTCTGCCTGCCCACCCCTCCCTCCTTGCCATGCTGCTTTCCTTTGTTGCTCAGCCTACCCCCCTACCATTTGCACTGAATTGTTCCTCCCTCCGGGAAAGGGAGGGAGATGAAGGCAGCAGCAGCAGCTCCAAATAAGAAGTGTTGTGTATGCAAGCATAGACTCTCCTTGGTTTGGGGTGGGTTTTGCCACCCTCCCTCACTAACAGCAGTGGTGGTTCTACTTTAGTCAGCCTCACTGATGGCAGCAAATTAATAGAATGCATGAGCATTCCAATAAAAGAGAGGTGGCTACGTAACAGAATATATTCACAACAACATCTGTTGTGAGCATTGGTGAAACTAGACTAGCAATGCAGTTCTGAATAGAGTTATATCATTCTAAATCTATTCAAGTCAATGGGCTTAGAAGACTGTAGCTCTGTTTAGAATAGGACAGGGAGAGACCAATCCTAAAGAGAATAACTAAGAATCCTACTCAGATCTATCCAAGGGGGTTTAGTCATAGGAAAAGATTCTTAAAATTGCACTGTAGATTACATTCAAATCATTCATAGGCCTCTCTGTAAAAAATGATTCCATGGGACTAGGGTCCACCAATCACTTTGAAAAACAAAACAAAACAAAACTACTAGTGTAACTTTTTAGAACAGTTTCAATGCTTATTATCAAGGGGTTTATTTAACACATAAACACACACAAAGATCTTGGCATGTTGTGATAGGTGCTATTTAACTCTTGACTATTGCTCTGCTTCAAAACTCAAAACGGACTGTTTGTATCCACATTCGGGGCAACTAAACTCCAATAGAATGGTGGTTTTTGGCAGGAGAATGAAGGGGGGTGAATTAAATACCTCTTCTTCCCCTGTTTTTAATCCACTTTGAAATGGTAGCCCTGCAGTCTATGAAAGAAAAAAATCCTTTCTTTCAAAGGGAAGGCTCTTGAAACTACACATCTTATATTTTAACAATAAAACCGGCCAAATCTGGGGATACTTAAATCCGGTGACTGGAACTGTGAATAGGCAAGACAGATATTTCCACAACCTGAAAAAGGCCACAGGTTTGTAGGGGAAAACGTGAAATCTAATTAAAAAAAAAAGCATTGTGGGGGTTTTAATACCCAAAAATGATAAAACAAGCACCTGTAGCTTTAAGCAAGGAATTTCCTCAGTGGTTGTTGCTAGGCAAGCACAGTATTCCAGGCTGGGTTTCTGTGAGTAAAAAGGCAGGTGGAGGAACCAGAGTCCTTTCTAGGCCTATTTTAGCCTTTGAGGAAGGACTCACTGGGGCCAGCCCTGCTAGGATTGCTGGCTCCAGGTTGGAAAATGCCTGGAAATTTGGGGGTGGAATTTGGGAAGGGTGGCATTTGGAGAAGGGAATGCCCTCAGTCAGATATAATGCCATAGAGTTTGCCCTCCAAAGGAGCCATTTTCTTCAAGGGTACTGATCTCTGGAGTGTGAAGATCGGTTGTAATTCTGAGAGATCTTGAGGTTTCACCTGATGGTTGGCAAGCCCTGGTCTGGAAGCAATCACTGAGTTACTTGATACCATCCAACTTGCATGACTCAGCTAAGTCTGGCTGCTTGATACTGTTCAGCCACAGCCACCCTATGAAAGCCAGTGTGGTGTAGTGGTTAGAGGTTTAAAGGAGGGTCTGGGAGACCCAGGTGTGAATCCCCATCTTACAGTGGAAGTTCACTGGGTGATTTGGGGCCAGCCATGTACTTTCAGCCTAACCTACCTCACCGGGTTGTTGGGAGGATAAAAAGGAGGAGAGGGGAATAATGTAAGGTGCTTTAGTTTCCATTGTGGAGAAAGTGAATAAATAACAAATATATCTTGAAAATGTAAGGCAGACAAAAGGTAGACTGGTGAATGGCTGAGGAGGAGAGAATGAGGCAGGGAAAGGAAAGCGAATATGAGGGTTGCCAGGAGGAGAGAAAGAAGAAATTGTGCAGGAAAAAGGATACAGGGAAAAGTGAGGTGCCCCCCCACATGTCCTTGAGGATCCCTACCTTGCAACTGGACTGGGTCCAGTGGCTAGCACCACACAACTGGGCCATAGTTTTCCTAGGTGGGGGGAAGGGAAAGCTGAAGACAGAGAGGCAGATAAATGTAGGTTGGCTGTTGGGTGGGAAAGAGAGAAGGAAGCAGGAAAACGGGAGAGGCTTTGGGGGCTTTCAGGAACATGAAAGAGGAAATAATGGGGAGGGGGGGAATGAGAGGTCTCATGCAAGTCCTTGTGGGTTCCCACTTGTAATACATAAACCTAAACAAAAAAAGAATACTGTTGTTGAAAACAAGAAATTTTAGACAATTTGGAGAATTCAGTGTTAATTTTTTTTTTTAAAGAAAAAGGGATTTTTTACACAATGCTGTTCATTGAAAAACAGTCTGCCTTTTCTCATTGCTCATAAATCTATTACCCAGGTAATTTTGTACTTAGGTAAAATGATTTCATTGTAGCACATAATATATATTAATAAGATTGTATGACTTTTTTAATGTTCTCCTTTTCTTTTCACTCCTGTCTTGACAATTATATAATCCTTGCTCTGTTTTATAATGAATCATATGAAAAGGTAAGGAAATAGTCAGTGGCGATGCATATCCAGGAGAATTTTATATGTCGGTAGAAAGATTTATAATAAGTTCATCTTTGCCATTTTAAAATTTCCAATAACTAACCCTAAGAATGGCAAGTCAGTGTTAATCTTTTTCTGTATACAGGTTAAAACTCCTCTTTCTTTATGGAGCCAGAAATGGCCTGGAAAACAAATAACTTAAAATCTGTCTCCTTTCCCTATATTTATTTTATTTATTTAGGACATTTATATACACCTTCATTTCCCATACATAGTCAGGTCCCATGGCAGGTAAAAACACCCCTCCCCCAAATATTACTATTAAATTAATTAAAACAGTAATTAAAATATAATTAAACTATTCATTATTAAAACAGTTACACACTGTCCATTATAACAATTCTCTATGCTGAGTCAGTTGTCTGCTGTCTTAGAGGTGTCCATGAGACAGAGTCAAAGAATTACAGCATGCAAACAGCCTTTGTGCCCCAAATGGGATGAGGTAAGGACTAATAGATATCCTGGATGAATAAACAACTTTGTTAAAAACAATCAAAACAAGACTGGCAAACTGATGGCAAGGTTAGCTGCTGGGCAGCAAACCAAAAGGAGGCTGACACAAGACAGAGGGCAACAGAAGATGTTGAATGCTGCCAAATGACACTACTTATTTTTGGCTTCCATGGATGCACAGAGAACCATATTGATTTTTAGCTCCATCATCTGCTGGAGAGATGAAAGCACACTTTTTATTGACTTAAGAATTCCAAGGCTTTCAGAATCTTACTTAGATGTTCTCTTCCATGTGACTGTCAATCTGTCTAGATTGGTCAAGGTTCTTGTCCTCTGGAAAGTTTCCCAGTAGCATTTCTCTCAATAACATTGTGTGTTTGTGTAAAGTGACATCAAATCACTAATAGAGGTGGTATGTCATTGCCTGCCTCTGCATAGTAACCCTGGACTTCCTCGGTATTCTCCCATTCAAATACTAACCAGGGCTGTCCCTGCTTAGTTTCCGAGGTCTGACTAGGCTGAGCTAGTCTGGGCCATGCAGGTCATTAGTACTAATTAATGCTGGTTTCCTGTGCATAAGCTTACCCATTTCTATTTTGCATGTCCACAGAGAGTTATACCCCTTTGAATACGGAACTGAGCAGAGACTTTCACTATTAAAATATATGATTGGCCCATTTTAACCTTTACGAGGGTGCAATATTGAAAACTAGGTTGTGTTACGTTGTCGAAGGCAAAGATGATTTCTGAAGCATACACCTTAGAGTGCACCTGTGGTATGCTGAAGAAACAAATACTGCTTTGTTAACCCTCCTCCAACAGTTATATTCTGTTATCAGGATTATATAGATGTGATATTCTCAAGTGGCATAAATTAACAAGAGGTTAACCTCAAGCACCTGGTATAAAACCAGCACCTGGTATAAAACCAGCAATTACACAGCAGTGTGATATCTGAATGATAATAATTTACAAGAGACTTCCCGCATAACTGAACAGACTTTCTGATCTGTGATGCTTTATCTTCAAAAGCAAATGCCACAGTTTATAATCACAGTAAGATGCTTATTAGTGTATTGGAGGGGGGAACTGCTATCCTCATGGTGGGGGGGAATGCTAAACAGTTAAAAAAGTGAAGCTAAAAGCCAGTCATTTTTGTCTTTTGCATTTGATTGTCTCTTGATACTCACTACCAACCTTCTTATGCTCAATGTTCTCATATTTTTACCTGATTATCACAGTTTTGCTTACTTCCTAAACTCCACAGTTAGGAAAGCACCTGCTGAAATACCAGAGGCAGATTGGCAGGTTAGTAGTTTTGGGTTTTTAAAAAAAATCTGGAGTTAATACAAGTTGTGTATAAATCACAGGGCAATGGAGAAGGTGCTCAAATTGACAGCATTAATCGCATGGTCAATATTGACACCTGCCAGCTACTGACAGACAATATGAAATTATGACAGATGTTTCACGCATTGCCTAGTTAATACGCACAGGTCCCATTGCAAGTGTTGTACATTGCCATTACAAGACGCATAGTCCTCACACAGAGGACAGGTAGCTGAACAGTGAATACATCACTCAGTTTGTTATGACCACTTGTAATATGCTCCCAAATCTCTTAAGAAATTCTCCATGTTGGCTCAACAATTTGTGAAATCTCTGTTCATGCTGTCCTTTTTCACACAATCTCTATGTTTATGTACATTTCCCATTACATTCACTCCCCCCCCCACTATAACGTATACAGTGAATCCTGTAAATAGTTTTGGATTTATCAGGTCTACTCCATTTCACAGAATCAATGACATGCAGTATGAAAATCTATGTAATTCTGTGACTTATAATACAGAACCTTATTAACTTTATAGCAAGGTCATAGAACTTCACACTTCATTTTTAAATTATGTCAGAGGAATAAAACAATTTTCCTTGCCTTTACTTCTAATATCCTGCTATGCTAACGTAGACCTGACACAGACTTTTACTTAAATTAATGAAGCTATTATTATAATTCTCTATAGGGCTATCATCAGGCTTCTATGAAGAAAATCTTGGCTACTGGTTCCAACCACATAATTCTTACTATATTTTAGAATCCAAGATGTGAAAAGCATTTTTATGAATTGCCTCTCAGTAAAGCAGGCCCACATGGAATTCATTAATCTGCTTCTGTACCAAGCAGTAACTCTTATTTAAAAACTAAAGATAATTAACAGGTGATATTCAGAGGAAATCTGAAATAACTTTTAAGGAAGCATATTTCTGGTTGCAATTACAAAATCACAAATAAATATTACAGGTTAATTTTAATTTAATTTAATTTTAATACTTACATTAACTACCATTGGAGAGAGCTACGTGGCAACAACACTGCTTTTATATCCCGAACTCCTGCAAAGCTTGGTAAAATAGACACCATGTGGGATGCTCCTTGTATACAGCAACTTGTCGCATAGATCAGGTTATTTTATCCTTGCCATCACAAGGTTAAAAAAAGAAATGCAGTCATGTGTGGGAAATGCCTAATTCCTCACAGTGAGTAACATTGCAGAAATGACAGAATTCTTAAACCTAGTTCCCCCCATGCAGGTAAAAGAACTGTATAAATATTTCAATATAAACATTTTTCTTAAAACATTACAAGTCCACCAGTTCTTAAGCAGTTTGGGAATCCTATGACCCCACAAGAGCCTTAAGTCTTCTTTAATAGCAGTTCTCCATAGGCATACTTAGGCCCCTGGCACACGGGACGGCTGAAACGCGGCTACTCAGAGCCGCTCCAAACTTGAGACGCGGCGGCGGGACCCCACGGATCCCCTAGCCGCGGCGCATCACTCCCCGGCACGATCGGATGCCGGGGAGGTAAAGTCCGAGGGGAGGGGGGAGGCTGCCGAACTGCGCATGCTCGGGCATGCGCAGTACGGCTGGGGGCCGGGATGCGGCGCGCAAGGACGCGCCGCCGATTCCACAGCCCGGCCTGAGCCGCACCAATGGATGCAACCACCTAGAGAGGTGGTTCTTTTTTACGGCGCAGTATGGGCTGTTGGGACGGATCAGGGACGGAGACGGCACGCTCCCCAGATGTTGAGGTGAGATCGCGCCTGTTTGCTCCGCCCCAGTTCCGTCCTGCTCCCGGCCCAAATGGGCTCGTATGAACAGGGCCTACGAATGACAAACTGCTCTGGAGTCTAAAGCAATTTGTTACATTTCATGGATTAGTTGCTCAAGGAAAACAGGACAAAAATTGCAAGTGTGTGTACACACAAAAGCTCAAACCTTGAATCAAACTTTGGCTGTGATCACACACACTCAATAATCCACTTTCAATGCACTTCCCAACTGGATTTTTACTGTGTGAACTGGCAAAATTCAGTTTGAAAGTGCACTGAAACGGGATTAAAAGTGGATTATTGACAGGGGTCGTTTTGTAGAAAAAGAGCTAGGGGAACTCATTAGTATAACTCATTAGCATATGCCACACACCCTGAAATCACCGGAAGTGTGTCATAAGGCCACACGGTGGGGAGAGGCAGGGAGGAAGAAACTTACCCTCCCTCTTCTCCTGCCTTCTCCTGGCTGAATGAGGGCCGAAAGTGGGGCGTCCGGAAGCAGGGGGCGGGGCTTCATCATGTGCCCCGCCCCCCTACCTCACCCGGGGGAACTGCGATCCCCCACAATCCCCCCCCCGAAATGAGCTCTGATTATTGAGTGTGTGTGATCACAGCCTTTGTTGGTCATAAAGGTGCCATTGGACTCTAACTTTGTTTTATAAGTGCCTTGTGTTATCTTAAGAAGCCCTTTAGATCCCCCCCCTCCAATGGTGTTAAAATTTTACCCTCTAGAACTGTTCTGAACTCCTTTGGTCCTAATTCATGAAAGGAATAATTATTAGGGATGTGCACCTGGATATATCCAGTCTGAATATATACCCCAAATGACCATATCAGTATTTTCCGGGTATATTCCTGTATCCAGATTGGTATTTGTGATTCTTGGGAGTGCTAGTGTCTTGGTCTCATATATTTCTAGATATATTTAAGAATATCCAGGACTGGTATTTTAAGGATCTCAGGCCTGTATTTCCCCCCCCCCCGCTTTAACTTGTGTCCTGGGCAAGGTGAGGGAATGGGGAGTGACACATCTCGGCCCAGGGAACAGCTCCTGGCAAGTACAGGCCTTGCCTGCCCCAGGGAAGGCAGCGCCTGGCCAGAATGAGTCTTGCATAGCCTTGGAAAGGTGGCTTCTGGCTGGCATTGAGTCTCAAATATAAGACTTGCCCAGCCCAGGAAAGGTGACTTGCAGCCTAGGTAAACCAGGCACTGAGCCTGGCAGAGTGGTGGGTCTGGCTGGATCCTCCTCTCTCCTTCCTTCCCTCCCTCCTTTGTAGTGGCAGAACACTTTTCCATGGCTGTTATTTTTTCCAGTACCCCTGCAAGTAGGATGACTGGGGACACCTTGTTCAGGGGCCTCTAGTATCGGACCCTGTGGTCCCATTAGCTTGAAACTTTAAGGGCCTTTAGTAGACATACAACCCAAGGCTCCCAGCAATTTGGTGTCATTGGCTGAAAAACAGCCACTCCAAAAATGCCCAATAAGGAATAATGGATCCTGAACGAATTTTGAATTCCAGAAAAACCCAAACCCCAAACCCCAAAATGGTAAGGGACCCAAATACCATTGAATACAGATATATATGCCCTTCCCAGTATGCAGGCAGTTTCATCTGAAGCCATGAGTCAGGATCCTCTTATCTAAGATATTTATTCAGCCCTTCTGGTCTGACAACAGGACAGGAGGAGGAGGAGGAGGAGATTGGATTTATACCCCGCCCTTCACTACCCAAGGGAGTCTCAGAGAGGCTTACAAACTCCTTTCCCTTCCCTTCCCCACAACAGACACCCTGTGAGGTAGGTGGGGCTGAAAGAGCCCTGACAGGAACTGCTCTTTTTCAAGGACAGCTCTTATCAGAACTATGGCTTGTCCAAGGTCATCCAGCAGGTGCAAGTGGAGGAGTGGGGAATCAAACTCGGTTCTCCCAGATTAGAGTCCACGCACTTAACCACTACACCAACCTGGCTCAAACTGACTGGATGGATCAGCTCAGGGGTCATTTCATAGAAAAAGAGCTGCAGGAGTTCATTAGCATATCTAATAGGCTATTAGCACAATAGCTCATTAGCATATGTCACGCCCCCTGACATCACCAGAAGTGATGTCAGAAGGGGAAACAAAAAGGGGGGAGGCATCTTCAAATGCCTTCCTTTTCCTTCCCCAGCTGGCCTGCCAAGGTGTGTGTGGGGGAGCGAAGAGAGAAGGGGTTTAAAGTTTAAACCCCTTTTCTCTGGAGTCACGCTGCAGTGGTGGCACAATATTTCCATTGTATTCTATGGGGCCATAGAATACAATGGAAATATTGTGCCACCACTGCAGCGTGACTCCAGAGAAAAGGGGTTTAAACTTTAAACCCCTTCTCTCTTTGCTCCCCCCCCAGCCCACCCCCCGCCCTCTCCTGGCTCACCTGCCTGGTGGGTGAGCCAGGAAGTGCTGGGGAGAGAGTGGGGAGACATTTAAAGGCCTACCCGTGCCTGGGCGAGCCGAGGAAGAAGAAGAAGAGAGAAGAGATTGGATTTATACCCCACCCTTCACAACCCAAAGGTGTCTCAGAGCGGCTTACAAATTCCTTTCCCTTCCCCTCCCCACAACAGACACCCTGTGAGGTAGGTGGGGCTGAGAGAGCTCTTAACAGAAACTGCTCTTTTTCAAGAACAGCTCTTATCAGATATACGACTTGCCCAAGGTCATCCAGCCAGGTGCAAGTGGAGGAGTGGGGAATCAAACCCGGTCCTCCCAGATTAGAGTCCACGCACTTAACCACTACACCAAACTGGCTCCGCACACTTAACCACTACACCAAACTGGCACCAAACATTTAAATGCCTCCCCGTGCCTTCCTCAGCTCACCCGCCCAAGCGGAAGGCTCCTAGAACCCCTGGTTTGCCTGCCTGGTGGGTGAGCCAGGAAGGGCCGGGGAGAGAGCAGGCAAGCCGAGGAAGGCTCCCCTAGAGGGGCCCCCGCCCTCTCTGCAGGAGTCACGCTGCAGCGGTGGCACAATGTTTCCATTATATTCTATAGAATATAATGGAAAGATCACACCGCTCGTGCGGAGTGAATCTGGAAAAAGGGAGCGCAGGGCGAGGCTGCCGGGGCGGACTGCTGGAGCACCGCTCTGGCACACTCTGAACCCAAATGACCCCTGGATTAGCTTCAATTTTCTAGCTTCTTTTCCTCATTTCCAACTGTTATATCCCAGTATTTAGCTTCCCCTGCATAGTTTCTTTCTTCCGCTTTTTATTAGCTGAATTTGAATATCTTTGGTATTTTGATCCCCACCCCACCCCCCATTTTGGTTTTGCTTTCCCCTTGTGTTGACTGAATGTGGTTCCTTCTTTTCATGCCCTTTTCCATTTCCTCATTCCCATTTCCCACAAAAATGTATACACTTTTCAAAATGATCTATGTAGCATTCTATGCAAGAAAGTGGATGAAAAAAATGAGATGTTAAAAGTCTTTAGCTGAAAACTTCAGTTTCTGCCTGCTTTAGTAGCACAGTTGGTTTTTATATGAAGCACAGTGAGTGAAGGTGTCAGGCTTCGGAACACTGAGGACAGAATTCTCAGGAAAGTGACATAAGCAACAGAAAAATTAGTAGATAAATATTAGGTATCTCCTTTAAATCAATGCTAGAATTTTCAGTCTGTAAACCCTGACATTTTCTTTTGTTTTTAATGTTCTTAGATGGGATGAATGTTTTGCTGGAAATACTTCCAGGTCAGAGAGGGTAGTTAACATGTATTGCCATAGGTTGGTTAAACTTTTTTTTGTCATTATTACATATTTATGGATTCTGAATCTTGTATGTAAATATGTAGTTGTTTTTCCAACTTGCTGGGTGAGGCATTAGGATGCTTGCCTTCAATAATATATTATTACACTTCTAGGTGATGCAGGGTGTAACTGCTTAGGATTGCACTGTCAGGCTTCTCCTTCACTTTTGAAATCCCCATTTGACTGCAATCTTTGGCAAGGATAGTACAGCTTTCTTCAACTCCATGCTAGGTCTATATACTATTAGCAATGTGTGGCCCCCATCTGTGGATACCTCAGTCCATGGATTGGGGTCACACAGACGCCAAACAGATTTATCAGAAAACTTGGGGGACTCCCCAGGTTTGTAGAAAAATTTGAAATTAAAATATATGGGGCGGGGGTTAAATCCTCAAATACATTTGCAGGCACTGGGTTCGACCATGGTGACGGAAGATGCTGGCAGCCACACTAGTCCTGGCCATGGAGGATGCTGGCAGCCACCCAGGTTCAGCCATGTTGAAGACACCGGCACCTATGTTGGGCCTGACCATGGAGGGTGCCAGCAGCTACACTAGGCTCAGTAGTGGTGGCAGAGGACTTTGGCAGCTGTGCCAGACCCAGCAGTGGGGGACCCCAGGCACATTAGTAGCCACAATGGACTTGCTACTGGGGGGGAATACTGGATTCCCCGTGAGTCTCCCCTCATTGAGCCATGTGAGGAATCAGCAGTGATGCCCTCATGAGTATCATGGGTCCCCACTTGTATTTTAATATTAGTAAAACTCATTTACATCCCTAAATGTAGTTTCCGGAGGGTAGCAGTGTTGGTCTGTAGTGGAAGGGTTAGATTTGAGTCCAGCAGCACCTCAGAGATCAACAAGTTTTTCAGAGTATAAGCTTCCTGATGAAGGGAGATTTCACTCTTGAAAGATTATACCCCCAAAATCCTGTTGGTCTGTGAGGTGCTACTAGACTCAAATTTAGCATCCCTACAAGTGTATCCCCCTAAGAATGGGGCAAGGAAAGAGATTTATGATCTATTAATCTAGTTTTGTAGTGGCCAACTCCCCAACCCTATACACATACACACACACACACAGAGGTGCAGTGGCTTAAATGGTTAAGACGCTGAACTGCAGGCTGTGGAAGATCGGTGGTGCAGCAGTTCGAGACCCGAGTTGCCGCATGATGGAGTGAGCTCCTGTCTCTAGTTCCAGCTCCTGCCAACCTAGCAGTTCGAAAGCAAGAAATTGCAAGTAGATAAATAGGTACCACCCCAGTGGGAAGGTAACAGAGTTCCGTGTGCCTAGGTGTTTAGTCATGCCGGCCACATGACCATGGAAACGTCTTCGGACAGTGCTGACTATTTGGCTTCGAAATGGAGATGAGCAACACAACCCTAGGGTCGGATTCGACTGGCTTTCAAGCAAGGGAACCTTTACCTTTACACATACAAGAGTGGATCCACAAGCAACTTGCAGAGAGGGGGCATTCCCTCACCTTTGCTTCCTTCCCTCTCCCCCTCCCCCTTTCTTTCTCTTCCTAAGCCAATCCCTCCTTCTTTTTCTTTCCAAGCCTCCACCAAGTCAATCCCTCTTTTTCTCTCTGCCCGCAAGCCAATCCCCCTTCTATCTCCCCCCAAGCAAATACCCCCATATTTCCCTTTCTCTCTCTCACCCAAGCCAATCCCCCCTTCTTTCTCCTCTCCTTCTTTTCCCCTAACTTTGAGCCTGGCATCAGTGGCAGTGCCTGAGAGGCCGAGCCACTGCAGGCTCAAACACAAAGCCACCCAATGCTTTCCGTCCCTGTTTGCTCCCAGCTTCCCAAGAGCAGAAAAGCCTGCAAAGGCCTCATCGCTAGGAAAGCCATTGCTAAGGGCAGTCATGTGCTCAAAACAGTCACTTTCCAAGGAGAGGGAGAGGGAGAGAAGTCTCCTCGTCTTCGGTAAGCCCACTCTATGCACATGAGCAGAAAGGGCTGATGTACTTTGGGGGGGATTTAAGGATCCCCCATATAGTTTTTTCAACATTTTAGATTTTTCTGCAGGCCTGCGGACTGCTCAAATTTGCTGAAAGATCTGTTTTCCCCCTGCATCTACCCCAGATCTGTGGAAATAAGTATCCACACACAGAGGGATCCTTGGCTATTAGATATATAGATATTGCATTTCTGTATTACATATGCCATGTTTCATTCTATAATCTAACTGTCTTTTTGTTTAGTATATTTATAGATGTTTTCCATAAAAATTCTGGTGCACCCTCAAATATTATAAACAGATCACTCACTATTACATATATTATCTTAGCTGAAGTTTTCTTTTTTTAAAAAAAAACAACAACAACTCAGAAGGGTACAGCTTTCTCAAACTTCTCCACAACTCTGGAACTTTGCAGTGTGATTACCTTCTTGAAAAGGTGTCTGACAACATACCATAGCTAGTTAGACACATTACTTGTTTCACATTGATTAGCAACAAAAGAATTTCTCAATACGTATTTCCCTTTAACATACTCTCAGGGAAACTGTGAAGTGGGAGATATTTACGAGTTGCTTTCAGCTTAAAAATAAATCACTCCTAATTCCTCTAAGCGAAATCAATCAAAAAATGGCCTGGTTGTTTGGTCGATTCTGGCAGAAAAGTAAACAGCACTTCAGCTTTTCTCTACCATTAAGGCCTAAATGGCCTAGAAAGTAAATCAATACCTCCAGTCAGCCTTCTGGCTATTATTTAGCCAGTAGATATGGATTTTCACTGGCTTACTACACTCCTTTGGGACTAACGTATAATCCTCAGAGAGTAATAATAAGTTCGTTATCTAGTTCAGCTCTTTGTTGTACATTTAAATGGGCCACATCCATCAGCTGCACTTGTTGAAGTTAAGGGATGATGACATCCCATTCAAACTATTTCATAATGAAAACAGTTGCAATATATTGTGCAGGGGAGGAGTGTTATAAAAGTCCTGTTTGATGATGGATTATTGAAATGGGCAAAAGTGGAAAAAATGTCAGGGTTTAAATCCTAATTTCTATATAGGATTATTTCCACATTAATTAGCCAGATCTTAGTGCTGTTTATTTCAGTCACACATACATTACACAAATTGTTCATTATTCATATCAATCTGTTTCAAAGATTTCCGGTTAAATAGTACTGTGAAGCAGACAGCTGTCAGGACCAATCAGTGCTTTTTAGTATAGCAACCAGATGTTTGCTGGGCCAAAATGATTTCCCCTCCCCCCCCCAAACATAAGGCAAAGCAAAAAACACTCATATGGTAAGATGGTCTGTGCTCTTAGACAGAGACAGTTATAGGCCATGACACTGAGTACCCCCTTTCATTGTGCATATACATTTTCTATGATAAACAAAAAGCAATTCACAGTACCATTTCACAAACTCACAGAGTGCTCTTACTGTCAATAGTTTTAATTTATTCTAAAAGTTAAGAACGCTCTATGCCTAGCAACTAGGATTGGCCAGTCAGGCAGCTGGAACCACTGGCTACTGCTACGGGATGACCTGAGGGGGGTGGTACTGTTTAAACACTGGGGAGTAGTGTGTATGTGGAGAGTGACTCCTCACTGTGAAAGCACATAGATGCTGATTGTGTAGTTGCCTCTGGTACAGACTGCTGCTGTCAGCAAAGTAGGCTGTTTGAATCAGTGGACTGTCTGCTTCAACAGTGCTGATAACAAAGGCAGTAAGTAGCCGGAGTCTGGGGAAGGGAGCTGGGGACGGGGGTGGGCGTTGATATTAGTGTGACATCCTGTCCAGGAATACCCAGATTCTGGTGGTTAGCCATGTTAGTCAGAAGCAGCAGAACAAAGTTTGACTCCAGTGGCACCTTTAAGACCAACAAAGTTTTATTCAAGATATAAGCTTTCATGTGCATACACACTTCTTCAGATACAAAGAAACAGGACCTCCTCAACCATTACATATAGGTAGACATCATGCCTGTCTAGGAATCACTGGAAATGCTATGGTAAACACATAGAGTTTTCAGTGATTCCTAGAGTAGACTGACTTTGTGAACAGTGGGCTTTTTTGCACACTTTTTCTCCTTTCAGCTGAAAAGCGGCAGCCCTAGGCATAAATTAATGTCATAGCGGCAATGAAATAATAATTTAAAATAGGCCTTCTGACTGGAGGGAGTGGCACTTCTCTCATACTTCTCTGTATTTCAGAGAATGGCCACATATATTTAAAATGTTCCTGTGAAGCTTTAGTGGGCTCTCTTGAGATAAAAACTCTGAATAGTGGTCTCAGTGATGTTTATAAGTTTGGTTTCTTGAAGATCTAACATGGTCCTAGCTAACAGATTAACAAATCAATGACTGAGTAGTTATTTACTATCATACGTGGCTTTCATTGTGACTTCATGCTGGAAAGAAACTACTGTAAGGAAAGCATAGCAAAATGGCAATTGGAGCAGTTTTGTGAACCATATTGTATTTACATCAATCAGTTTTGTTATATATGTAAGCAACTTAAACAAATACATGATGCTAAATGCAAATGAATAAACAGCAAGTCACTGACTTCAAAAACTCTCATGTGTCTATGCTATTTGTCATTATTTAAAATGTACAATGTGCCAATGTAACTGTTAACTGCCTTATTCAGAGTCAGTCTTGGTTTATCAAAGTCAGTATTGTTTCCTCTGAACAGTAACCAATGCTCCCTCTAAGCTGTGGAGTCTTGTGAGCAAAAATTCTACTTTATGAGCTACTGGCATTAAAGTTGTGAGCAAGCAATTTGGCTGCTGCATAAATTAGTTTGCTCTGGAGCCATCTTTCCTGAGCTAAGACAAAAAAGTGTGAGCCGGAGGCTGAAAAACTGTGAGCTAGCTCACACTAACTCAGCTTAGAGGGAACACTGCCAGTAACAGATCTCCAGGGTCTCAAGTAAAGATCTTTCACGTCACCTACTACCTGATCTTTTTTTTAACTGGAGATTGAACCTCAGACTTACTGCATGCCAAGCAGATGCTCTACCACTGAGCCACAGCTCCACCCCGTAAATATTTTCATTTTGTCATTTTAGTGAAATGCTCAGAAGAGTCATACTATATTTTACTTCAGGGTTACCCTGGGAGCCATATTTGAAAAATGTCATATTGAAAGAAAGTCTTTTTTACATGTACAAATGTCTGTTCTGAACAAAACATAGCAATTATACTTTCAAATCTTTTATCAGTACAGAACTGTTACTACTCCTAGAGTATGTGCAGTTGGGTATGATCTTACATATATGTGTGTGTGTGCGTGTGTGTGTGAAGACATCAAGTTCAATGCTAAACAGAGTTATACCCTTCTAAGATAGGGCTGCCATTTGGGGGTGGGGAAATCCCCGCTTTGGAGGCCCGATTTCCACCGCCGCGGAATCAGGCCCTGGGGGGAACTCCGCCCCCCGAAGAGCATACATGGAATGTCTTTCTCCATCGAAAAGAACAAAGAAGATATTCTGTGAGGGGGCATAATTGTGGTTGACGAGTTAAGTGTACACTGGGCCATGATTAGACAGCTGGATCAGGAACTGTATGTTCTGGTTGTGGTAACATAGGTCCTGAACATAACCATCACCTCTTTTGATCTTTGTAACTAGTTAGGCAAGTCTGTTGGCATTCAGCCTATTAAAACTTAAAGCTTGTTGCTTTTGTCACTATTCTCAATTCCAATTTCATACCCAATGCAATATTCTCATTTTCCTTAATATTTAAAGAGTACAGTCTAGATTTCCCCCTAAATAGTGTTATCCATTTTCACAGCTAGTTTTCAGAATTAAAAGAAAACAAAATAAATGGAAAATTCCTGGGTTTCGTGAATGTTTATTCAAATTAAGTTTAGGGTCTTGGTCTTAAACTCCTTAATCCTATTAAATCTAGATCAGCAGATGAAATTGGCATCAGAATCTATCTCACAAAGCCCAACAATTTATTTCCTCTTGATAACAGTCTTGATGAATATTCCTACAGGATAACCTTGAGACCAAAAGAGAATAGATTAAAGATGCACTAAGAAAATCCATACAGATAGCTGAGTGAATCCATCAGTGTTAAACTGAGCAGGATCAGCCACTTATGGAAAGCAGAATAACCAGAAGGTAGTAGTGACCTTCAACCTCTACCAGAAATGTAACAGGAAAAAGTAACGACAGGGGAAACATCCAATATTACAGCAAATAGACTGCTAATCAACACATTATTGATTCCTCATTTTTGTCAAGGTTATTTAGTGTCTTAAAAAATGATCTCACACTAAACCTTTAGAGAAAATCAGACTAAAATGCTATTAATTATGGAAGACAGTCAATAAAAAGCTGATTCTCTTAAACACAAAGGCAAATATCAGTTCTTGATTTATGGTGATAATTATACTGACAAAACCTATGTAGTTCTCAACAACCCCTCACTGAAGGTAGGCTAATAAAACAGATAGGAAAACACACAGGGCAATCCTAAACTGAGTTACACTCAAGTGCGAGAACTCTAATCTGGGAGAACCGGGTTTGATTCACTCCTCCATTTGCAGCAAGGCATAGTTCTGTCAGAGCTGTTCTTGAAAGAGTAGTTTCTCTCAGTCCCACCTACCTCACAGAGTATCTGTTGTGGGGAGGGGAAGGGAAAGGAGTTTATAAGCCGCTCTGAGACTCTAAGCGAAGGGCAGGGTATAAATCTAATCTCTTCTTTTTCTTCTTCGTCAATATATTTGAAAGTTGGAGGCTTCAAACCTTGGTTTCTGTCAATTAAAGGCAGGGACAGGAGGGAGATTAACTAAAATGAAAGTAAGTTTGGAACAGACTGGAAACAAGGTGTGATCTGTGAACAGTCTTTTAGATCCCAGACTGACACTTGTAATGCTCTAGTTTCTGCCCATCTCCTGCTGCTGTTACACCTATCTCCAGAATCATCCTGTGTTCCCAACCACTGGAATCAGGCATGTGGCCAGTGGCATACCAAGGGTGGGGTGGAGAGGCATCCACCACAGGTGAAGTGGGATTTGTTTTAAAAAAATGAACTCAGCTTGCAAACTTTTTGGATAGTGTCTCTTTAAGAAGAGCCAAGATCTGCAGGAAACAGGAAGACATATTGCCAAATGCAAATTCCTCCTCTCCCCTTTCTGTTGGCTTCCTGGGAGGAAGAGGAGAAAGGCAGCTGCTTCTCAACCCTTCACAGCTGTGCAGAGAATAAATCTAGCTATCTTGCCTTGTATCTAAGGAATCAATATGATTCCTCCTTCTGTGTTGCCCTCACACCAACACTGTACTTGGCTGAGAGTAACTAGGCTAAGGTTTCTGAGCAAGTTTCACAACAGAGGAGGGATCTGAACCCAGGTCTCCCCAATCTGCTGCTCTAACCACTAGACCACAGTGCCTCTAAATCCTATAACTGCAATTGTAGTGAAACTCACTTGTTAAATATAAAAACTCCAGCCCAGGGGTCGTTTCGTAGAAAAAGAGCTAGGGGAACTCATTAGCATATCTCATTAGCATATGCCACACCCCCTGATATCAGGGGCCCGGTGGTGGACCTGCAAGGCCGGCGGGAGTACGAGGAAGCCCCGCCAAGGCCCTCCCTGGCCCCAGGCAGGCAGGGGTGGGGAGAGGCGGGGAGGAAGCAACTTACCCTCCCTCTTCTCTTGCCTCCTCCTGGCTGAATGAGGGCCGGAAGCGGGGCAGCCGGAAGCAGGGGGCAGGGCTTCATCATGTGCCCCGCCCCCATACCTCACCCAGGGGAACTGCGATCCCCCCCGAATCGACCTCTGCTCCAGCCCCAGAAGTTAGAAGTTTGGGTGCTCAGCACTGTCTAAATGTGGGGGCAAAAAGAGAATGGGGGAGGGAGTTCCTCAACTCCACAGTATTTAAATGCATCTCTATGGAAAGCTTTAGCACTGTTCTCTGCAGGTCAAATTGCAGTGTGGTATAGCGGTTAGAGTGCCAGCCGAGGATTAGGTGGTGGTGGAAAGTGCCATCAAGTGGCAGCTGACATATGGCAACGCCTTATGGAGTTTCTCAAGGCCAGAGACATTCAGAGGTGGTTTGCCTGAGCCATCCAGGCCAGGAAAAGATCTAGGACCCAGATGACATTTTTGGCTTAACCTACCTCAAAGGGTTGTTGCGGGGATAAAACTGATGGGGAAATGATGTAAATGTAAATGGAATAAATAAATAAACTACCCTTCAACACAAAAGTGCCGAAGTCTCCAGCCTTTTTGAGCCTGGGGGCACCTCTAAAATTCTGACACAGGGTGGCAGCCACAGCCACAAAATAGCTGCCATAGGAGGCAGAACCAGCCACACAGAGGAAGCCTAAGTACAGGGAAGAAGAGGGGTAATTTTAAAAAGTTTCCTTGGGAAATATGAGTGAGAGAGAAAACGGGGTTGCATTTACCTGTAACAAATGTTCATCAAGTGGCCTTCTGTGAAGACACACACAGCACTGCATGATTGCAGGCCAGCTGTGGAGAAAAGCTTCCAGGTTCTGGAGTGCTCCCCCTCCCCTCTGTCTTTAGAGATCCCTTTTCCGGCCCAAAGGGTCACATGACAGAGCAGGGTGAGCACTCCTTCCCAGAGTTCCCTTTGCCACCGTGAGGAGGCCCCTGTACATTCAGCAGCCCACAGTAGGGAAATAAGGGAGGGATGTGCATCTACACAGAAGACCACTCGATGAACAACAGTTACGGGTAAGTGCAACCCCGTTTTCATCATTGCAGCTTCAGTGCAGTCCCACATGGCAGAACAGCAAGCTCAGCTATCCTAGGAGGAGGGTGTGAGCTGATCAATGGAAAATCATTTGTAACACAGCCTTTCCCACTGCAGCTTCCCTTCTGGAGTCCACATCAATTGAAGAAGGAGATTGGATTTATACCCCGCCCTTCACTACTCGAAAAAGTCTCAGAGCAGTTTACAATTTCCTTTCTCTTCTCTTCCCCACAACAGACACCCTGTGAGGTAGGTAGGGCTGAGAGAGCTTTTTCAAGAACTGCTTTTGAGAGAACAGCTCTGAGAGAACTTGTGACTGCCCCAAGATCATGCCAGCAGCTGCATGTGGAGGAGTGGGGAATCAAACCCAGTTCTCCCCAATTAGAGTCTGTGCTCCTAACCACTACACCAAACTGGCCCATCGAGTAGTGCTTGATGAACGTAGAGGGGTTAGACCAAGTCGCTGTTGTTGCGAGCCCCAAAGGGAGCACTGCGTACTCATAGATAGTACCTAAACAGCTGAACTTCAAATACTTCCTACTGTCCTTGTATATTGAGATATGGAACAGAGAGCCAGTTTGGTGTAGTGGTTAAGTGCGCGGACTCTAATCTGGGAGAACCGGGTTTGATCCCCCACTCCTCCACTTGCACCAGGCTGTATGACCTTGGGCAAGCTGTAGTTCTGATAAGTGCTGTACTTGAAAAAGAGCAGTTTCTGTCAGAGCTCTCTCAGTCCCACCTACCTCACAGGGTGTCTGTTGTGGGGACGGGAAGGGAAAGGAGTTTGTAAGCTGCTCTGAGACACCTTTGGGTAGTGAAGGATGAGGTATAAATCCAATCTCTTCTTCTTCTTCTTAAATCTAGCTTGGCAAACCAAACATTGGGGGCTAGAAAGGACATCACCTCTTGTATGGATAACATCCTGAACTTTTGGACATTTGTATGCTTATTCAGGGATCTTACAGCTAAAACAAGCCTCTTGCATCTGCCTTTTGTGTCAATGGTGAAGTATCTAGAAAAAAAGGCCCTCAACTGTTCCTTAGGAGCAAGTTTTGTAATTGCTCCTTTAGCTAATAGAGAGGAGACCTCTTGCATTAGAAAAGGGGAAGGGTTGCAGGACTGGGTTGGAGAGTATTCCAAAAAGTAACCTCTCTTTATTATATCCAAATAATAATTTTAAAAAATCCCCCCCCCAAAAAAAATAATCCAAAAAGTAACCTCTCTTTATTATAGATAAGACTCAATCATCAAGAGTAACTTGGTATCACCAGTTTGGTGTAGTGGTTAAGTGCGAGGACTCTAATCTGGGAGAACTGGGTTTGACCCCCACTCCTCCACTCACAGCTGGCTGGATGACCTTGGGCAAGCCGTAGTTCTGATAAGAGCTGTTCTTGAAAAAGAGCAGTTTCTGTTAAGAGCTCTCTCAGCCCCACCTACCTCACAGGGTGTCTATTGTGGGAAGGGGAAGGGAAAGGAGTTTGTAAACTGCTCTGAGACACCTTTGGGTAGTGAAGGGCAGGGTATAAATCCAATCACTTCTCTTCTTCTCTTCTATCACTAATAAAAGAACTTGGATAACCTATTCAAAACTCCCCTGATCAGAATCTAGTCAGGTGGATGGGACACTTCTAGTATGTTGGTCTTTAGGGGATTCTTCTCCATTTTTGAGTGCAAGGAGGCCTGAAGCCTTGCTGGAGGAGTGGAGGGCTCTGGTATCTGTAATCCTGTGCCCAATAGGACCTTGATTGAGCATATCTTTGCATATGCCTTGGGAAGTACCTTTGTTTAAAAGGTGTTGAAGAAGTTTGGGTTATGCCCAAGGATTTAGCTGTTAACTTTTTTTTCCTAATGTGATCCAAAACTGTGTCAGTTTGGTCTTTAATAGGTCTTGCCCATCAAATGGGAGATCCTCTGTTTTGGCTCTCATATCGAGTGAACGGGCTGAGGAGCATAATCATTAATATCTCCATATGACAATGCCAGAGGTCATTGACCTGCTATTACAATCTGCTCCATGTCTTGCAGCATTCAGCTGCTGTTTTCCCCCCTAATTTGTGTCCTTCTGCAATGAGGACCTTAGCCACACTCTGCTTTTCAACAGGCAGTAAGTCTAGAAACTGTGATATCTTTTCCCATAGTAACATTTGGTAGCGGCCCGTGACTGCTGTGAAGTTAACCACCCTCCCATAGTCCCAGAGGAGTAGATCTTCCTTCCCAGCAGATTGAGCCTTCTTTCCTCTTTATCAAGTGGGGATGAATGGCCTCCAGCGCTTCCCTTGGCTGGTAAGACCTCTGATACTATGGAGTTTGCTTGAGGATGGTGAAACAGGTAGTTAGAGCATTCTTCCCTGATCGTGTAGAGGTTTCCCAGCTTCTTAGATGATACTAGTGCCTATGTCCTGTATCCCTTGTAACAGAGAGAGCACAACAAGATCCGAGTTGGGACTGTATAAAACCTTCATTATAGGGCCCCAAAGGTTGCGGCTCTAAAGCATTAAACCCAGGGTTTTCACCATTCAAATCAGCTGCTCCAAATACATCTTTAGGTCTTCTATTGGGGAGGGAGCTGATGGGTCGGCAACTGAACCTTCTGGGGATAGCATTGAAGTATTCTCCAAGCCCGCTTCGGAAAGTTGGTAGTGTCCTCTGAATTGGAAGCATGATACCCAAGCCAGAGTGCTAATGGTGTTGGTGATCTGGCCTGGATCTTGTGGAGAAAGTACTCTCTGGAGGCATGCCCGGAGATTTATGTCTTCACAGGGAGATAAGGAATTAGTGTGCTAGGTGGTAAACATCCTGCTGAGCTCTGCTGAGCTCACCGGGAGGGCAGATAAGAGGTGGGCTGTCTGCAAAACACATTCTTGTTAGTTTAGTTCACTGTATGCATGTAGCTTTCGATATACGTAGCAGGGGGAAGAAAGGGGGGGAAGCTTTAATAAAAATGCTGCCCAGCCTGGCTGGGTCAGACAGATTCTGCAGATCGGTGTCGTGTGTCATTCTTGAACCCTCACGTCTACAAGATCTCATGGAAGATTTTACAGGTTGCCACCAATGCTCTCTCTAAGCTGTGGAGTCTTGTGAGCAAAAATTCTACTTTGTGAGCTACCGGCATTAAAGTTGTGAGCGAGCTATTTGGCTACTGCATAAATTAGTTTGCTCTGGAGCCATCCTTCCTGAGCTAAGACAAAAATGTGTGAGCTGGAGGCTAAAAAACTGTGAGCTAGCTCACACTAACTCAGCTTAGAGGGAACATTGGTTGCCACGGGTATGGGGCCTGTGGGAGTGCCCACTGTGTCCACTGTGGTGGCATCATGAGTAGAAATGGGCTCCATGGATTCTGCTGAGATGGCCACTGATTTGGTGGCTGTGGATCTGGTTGCTGTTTATCCCGAGACACAGGTAGGCCCAACGGAGGCACCCTGAAAACCTATTCCAAGGTATCTGGGGATCCTGATACCCTTCTTGATGGTGAGGCCATCTTCAGACACAAAAATGAGTCAGTATTGAGCCCTGATGGTGAATTGTGGCACTGGGGGGAATTTTACTTAAAGATTGTCCATGTTGATGCTCAGCTCTGAGGAGAGACCAATCATCAGGGTCAAGGCAGGACAGCTTGATGACCTTGGCTGAGTGATGGAAATTGTTGGTTCCTAGGGAAGTTTGAATTACACCAACGCAGTGGCGATCTGGCCAGACTGCAATGCTAATCACCCTCCGAAGCAAATCCTCACCAAACATGAAGGGCAATAAGAGGGGCACCTGAAGAGATCCTCTGTGAGTTTGATGCCTCTAGCTTGAAGGGGGTCCATAAGACACACTCCTGAACATGCAGCTATGATTTCCCCAGAAAGCAATTTCCTGCGGGCACCTGCTTTGGGGGGCTGCTAATTGTCCCCCACAGCCAATCCTCACCAAACTTTGAAGGCAGATAGAGGAGAGTCAGCTGGAGACTTGCTGTGAGTTTGGTGTCTCTAGCCCATGTGTGTGGGGTGTTCTACCACATCACGAACCTCACAAACTGGTTCGTTAAATGGGAAGATTTGTGAAGGTTCGTGATTCATGGTTTGTGAGACCTCACAAATCACAAACTGGGATGAACCTCCCTTTTTTTGGTTCATGCCCACCTGTAGTTTCTAAAATTATAGTGGATTAGTAAATACAGATGGTTAGACTGTCATAGATGCAACGAACATGAAGTTGAGCAAACTTCAGAGGACGGCGGAAGACAGGAGGGCCTGGCGGGACCTGGTCCATGGGGTCGCGAAGAGTCAGACTCGACTGTGTGACTAAGAACAACAAGTAAATATAGAGAAGATGCTGAACTGCAGGGAAGGAGAGAGAGAGAGTATGCCGGATTCAAATCTCAGTTTAGTCAAGGGATCCCTAGGCTTCCTCTGGTAAGAAACAGGGCCTTCACTACAGTTCCCCTTGTGCAAGAGATAATCACTGCAGTCTCAGGAGGCTCCTCCCAAAAATGGGGAAACACAAGAATCGCAGAAAGTGTACCCTATAACTGATATATTGTATATCAGTTATAAGACATGCTTTCTGCTCCTTCTCTTGGAAGAATGGAGGAGGGAGGTTGGATTAGAATTGCCCTCTAGAGTATTAAACCAAGGCTCCTAATTTCTTGTTCTTGTTTGTTTTTCTCCATGTTAGTGTGATAACTGCTTAGATTTGAATGAAGCTTCTGAATCAGGCTCTCAAATCCCATTCTGAATGGCCTAACAATGTTTTTTCTCTTCCCATGGAATCAAAAGCAAAGGTGATTCTGATTCATAATTAATCCTCCCTACCTTTACAAAAAATTAATTTTCAAGCAATCTCCTTGGGGTTTTTTACCCCCATTTTAGTATAGGGTAATTCTTTCCCTTTAGCTACTTATTCAGGTTGTTGTTTGCTAAACAGCATCACTAAATCTTTCTCAAATTTAAGAGCAATTGTCTAATCGCTTTTGGGGAGCATGGCTTGCTTCCTGCCTTTCTACCCTGCTCTTCTTTTGTTATTCCCTCTGTCCTTTTATCCTCACAATAATCTTGTGAGGTAGGTCAGGATGGGAGAGTGGCTGGCCCAGACAGCTTCAGCGTTTGGAACCAGGCCTACTTGGACACCCTAACCCAGGGGTCCCCGACCTTTTTGAGCCTATGGGCATGTTTGGAATTCTGACACAACATGGTGGACACAGCCACTATATGGTGGAGTGAGACACACAACAGCTGTTGCAGCTTATTTTCTGTCACAGAGATCATACTTGTGGTGTGGTGGCAGCTACTGCCAAATCAACATTTTAAAAAATCTATACTGCCAATCAAACTTCCAGTGGCTAATCAGAAGCATTGCTGGGCAAAAAACACACCTGGTTCCACCTGCTCTCTAAAAACACTTGGGGGAAATCAGGAAAAGTGCTAGCAGGTGCTTTGTTGCTCATGAGTATGCATTGGAGACCCCTACTGTAACTACTCTGCCCTGCCCCAACCCCTGCTGGCTCTCTCTTGTGCATTAGAATCCAAAATAGAGTGGAGTTCTGTCTCTAAATGTGTTTGATCTGCTTGTGCTGGCAGATCATCAATGTCCTGGCACCAAAACGGTGGCATCTTCTGTGATTTGTCCCAAAACTGTGAGCAGGTGAGTATTCCAGCTGTTTTCAAAGGAGGGAAATAGAAACTTGATTTGAAGAACAACCATCCAAAATTGTGCATGAGAAGTGCATTATTTCATGTTTGCAAAGAAGACAGGTACAATTACTGGTCCTGAATTGATCATTTTTGGTCTTGGTAGAGAAATTCCTATAATTCCAGAATAACTTTTGTTTAATTATGCAATACATGTCCAAGGGAGCTTCAGCCTGTTCTTTTAAATCTAATGATGGTGGCTAGACTTGTTCACCCCTGAGCGGTACAGGAAGAAAATGGAGGCATTGCACAGTTCAATAAAAGAAAATTTTGTCATATAGAGGAGAGGTGTCAAATATGCTAGGTATGCCACTGCATGTGGGTGGTTTCCAATATTGCTTAGTCCCATGTTCTTATTGTCTCTCATGCACCAGCACTCAGTGCAGTTTTCCCTTTTAAAACAACGTGAAGCAGATAAGGCTGAAAGAGAGTTTGGCTTAACCAAGGCCACTCAGTATATGTCACAGTTTATCATGAATTTGAGAATCCAGATTTCCCACAAAGATGGCACCTCAGCTACTGCACGATGTTTCCCTTCTATACGCACTGGAATATTTTCACCCAAATGCCTATGAATGACAATGTCCAGTAAAAAGGAATGGAAAGATCAATAAGCTGAGTCATCTTCTAAAGCATTCTCCCATTAGTGGAACCTCCTGGTTCTGCCCACTCTGCCCTGGGTGGGTGGCAGATGAAAATGCCAGGAAAATTGGAGTTGCACCAATGGCATGATGTCACTTCCAGTGAATACTTGTATGTGACATCAGCATGCTGGTGTGACATTCTAGGATTCACCACAAACTCTATAGCACTTATCCCCCTACCCCCACTGGTTGCCAGCCAATGGCTGGCAATCCTATTGCCATAATCACAGCTGACATATAAACTGAATTACTTTAAGAACATAAGAACATAAAGACACCAATGTTGGATCAGGCCAAAGGCCCATTCAGTCCAACACTCTGTATCACACAGTGGCCAGAAATACCAGTGCCATCAGGAGGTCCACCAGTGGGGCCAGGACATTAGAAGCCCTCCCACTGTTGACCCCCCCCAAGCACCAAGATGACAGAGCATCACTTGCCCCAGAGCCCCTATCTATACCTTGTGGCTAATAGCCACTGATGGACCTCTGCTCCATATGCTTATCTAATTCCCTTTTGAAGCCGTCCATGCTTGTAGCCGCCACCACTTCCTGTGGCAGTGAATTCCAAGTGTTAATCACTCTTTGGGTGAAGAAGTACTTCCTCTTATCCGTTCTAACCCGACCGATCAGCAATTTCATGGAGTGCCCACGAGTTCTTGTATTGTGAGAAAGGGAGAAAAGTACCTCTTTCTCTACCTGCTCTTTCCCATGCATAATCTTATAAACCGCAATCATGTCACCCCTCAGTCATCGTTTCTCCAAGCTAAAGAGCCCTAAGCGCCTTAACCTTTCCTCATAGGGAAAGTGTTCCAACCCCTTTATCATTCGAGTTGCCCTTTTCTGCACTTTTTCCAAAGCTATAATATCCTTTTTAAGGTGTGGTGACCAGAATTGCACACAGTATTCCAAATGAGATCACACCATTGATTTATATAGGGGCGTTATGATATTGGCTGATCTGTTTTCAATACCCTTCCTAATAATCCCCAGCATAGCATTGGCCTTCTTTATTGCAGTCACACACTGTCTCGACATTTTCAGTGAGTTATCTACTACAACTCCAAGATCTCTCTCTTGATCTGTCTCTGCCAGTTCAGACCCCATCAACGTGTATTTATAGTTAGGATTTTTGGCTCCAATGTGCATCACCTTGCACTTGGCCACATTGAACCCCATTTGCCATGTTGACGCCCACTTGCCCATCTTTGACAGATCACTTTGGAGTGCCTCACAATCCTCACTGGTTTTCACCACCCTGAACAACTTCGTATCATCCGCAAATTTAGCCACTTCACTGCTTACTCCCAACTCCAAATCATTAATGAACAAGTTAAAAAGCAGTGGACCAAGTACTGATCCCTGCGGTACCCCACTGCTTACCCCCCTCCACTGAGAGAACTGCCCATTTATACTCACTCTCTGTTTTCTATTAATTAGCCAGTTTTTGATCCATAAAAGGACTTGTCCTTTTATCCCATGATTTTTGAGCTTACTTAGGAGCCTTTGATGAGGAACTTTATCAAAAGCTTTCTGGAAGTCAAGGTAAACAATATCTATTGGATCCCCCTTGTCCACATGTTTGTTCACCCCCTCAAAGAACACTAACAGGTTAGTGAGACAAGATCTTCCCTTACAGAAACCGTGCTGAGTCTGCCTCAATAGGTTTTGTTCATCTATGTGCCTACTAATTCTTTCCTTAATAATGGTTTCCACCAATGGGTCTTTGCGCTTCCTGGCTCCGCCTCTGCCATCGGTCCACCACTCGATGTTACATCTTTCTTTACTTCTGCTTGCCACGTCGCCTGCCGCCGCCATTACACACCGCTCCGCCGCCGCTCGCCGAATCGCCGCTGCTAGAGTCCCACCCCACCCCCCAATGGAGGAGGGTGCTCCCTGCCTTCTAAGGCAGGTGCCCATTCATCTACTCGCAAATTGTTTTTTGTTAAGGCTTTCGAACCGCTGGGTGGGCGGGAGCTGGAACTAGAGCCGGGTGCTCAATCCGGCCGAGGTGGGTCTCGAACAGCCTACAGGCTGGTCGCTAGATGTGAAGACAGGTGCTTTTGCTCCCTGCGCCACCGCCACTTGTTCTTTTATCCCATGATTTTTGAGCTTACTTAGGAGCCTTTGATGAGGAACTTTATCAAAAGCTTTCTGGAAGTCAAGGTAAACAATATCTATTGGATCCCCCTTGTCCACATGTTTGTTCACCCCCTCAAAGAACACTAACAGGTTAGTGAGACAAGATCTTCCCTTACAGAACCCATGCTGAGTCTGCCTCAATAGGTTTTGTTCATCTATGTGCCTATGAATTCTTTCCTTAATAATGGTTTCCACCAATTTACCCGGTATCGACGTCAGACTGACTGGCCTGTAATTTCCCGGATCTCCTCTGGAACCCTTTTTAAAGATGGGAGTGACATTTGCTACCTTCCAGTCCTCAGGAATGGAGGCTGATTTTAAGGAGAGATTACATATTTTTGTCAGGAGATCCACAAGTTCACATTTGAGTTCTTTCAGAACTCTCGGATGTATGCCATCTGGGCCTGGTGATTTATCAGTTTTTGAGTTGTCTATCAGTTTTAGAACCTCCTCTCTCGTCACCTCAATCTGACTTAATATCTATATTAGTCCAATAAAGCCTAAGGATCTTCCAGATTTACCAATGATAATCACCCATTTTTTTGCCATTTGTGACTGGCTAATTCATATCAGATTTGCACAAATCCTCACTTCAAATAATGGTTGTTTGCACTTTTTTTGTATCACTCATACCTTCTGTGAGCTCAGTGAGAATTTAAAAGGATCAAGTGCAAATTTTCCAGTACCTTTCACGTTGTATATACTGATATACACTGGTCTTCCACTATGAATGGAACAAATGGCAGTGGGAAGTATATGGTGCAAACACACTCACTTTATCATGGAATATTACATGAAAATATTTATCAAAAAAGGGACACATGCAGGAATCCCTAAAAGCTAAAGGTTACAGGAATGAGATGATAATGAAATGAGAAAACATAACAGAACACAACAGCATGATTGTGATGGCAGTTGCTGGAAATTATGGGTTGGAAAAGCCCCAAACCTGATGCTGCATTTTCTTTTTCATATCTCTCCTTTGCCTTGTCCTTATGAGCAATGCAATATGAGATATATTTCAGTCTTCTAGATTTCTGCTTATATTCTATAGTAAAAATCACTTGTCCATAAATATTAAATCTTTATCAAGTATATTTATCAAGTATATTCTTGAGTCTATTTTTCTTTGGATATAGGCAGCAATAGCAGTAGTCATTTTCCTAGTCAAAGCCTATCAAAGGAGACATATGTTTTATAGCACTGTGCATTTATGAAACCACCTTTTCCTACATACTTGTGTTTTTTGAAAAATTCTGGACAATTATTTGAACAGCACATTATTAACATACATTTGCAAGGTGTAGGCAACAGGTCTCGAACGGAAGACCTTGCTATCACAAAAAAGCTTTCAAAGTGTTTGCTTTGTCATTATGTGAATGACATGGCACTTAATTTTGACAATCTGTCATATTTCAAGCAACTTCAGAAAGAGAAGTACTCATCTTTTCCATCAAAAGCTTTATGGTGCAGAACTGCCCATCTTAATGTCATGTCAATCCGGTATGCATTTAGGTTGATTGTCATATTGCTTTGAGACTGTCAGCAAAGAAAGATACAGATCTACTAGTTTCTACCAAGAACAACCCCTGCTTGCTTAATCTTTTAATATACACTAAGAATTACTGCTTGCAAGAAGATAGTCAACAGTAAACAGTATAACAAATCTTGGGCATGATTCAATCAAAGTTAAGCACTTCTACGATTCTTTGATGTCAGATATTTCAGGATGTGCTTAATTTTCCCAAGTAAAACCATTAGGTGGAAAGTGGTGGATATGAACCTAGAAAAAATTTACATATATTCACCTTGCACTGCAACACTAAAAGCTATGTAATTCAAACAAAATAGCTTCTCAATAAACAGAATTAATCATTCTTAACCTTGCCTGGTTGTTTTGCTCTATCACTCAAATGCACCAGCTGTGGGATACTATTTAACCATTTAGGGTGTATAACATGCTTACAACAAGCACCTGAAGAGTTCCTTTTAACTGAATGGTGTGGTAATTGCTGTAATTAATTTGTAGCCAACCAGTGTTCCATGCCAACATGGGAAGGCAGGAGTTAATACACAGTGAAACTAGGTTTTTAAAAATGTTTACTCAGTCCAGGCAAACAGATCACAATTGATAAGACTGTAGAAAGGGGAACTATTTATTTACTGTATTTCTATACTACTTTTCCTCAATGCTCAAAGTGGATTCCAATAAAACAAGCAAATTAAAGTCAACTAGAAACCAAACAGACAAAGACATTAACACAAGTAAACACCAACCAATGTCAGTCAGTCAGTCAACCTTTATTGGCATAGATAAAATACAGCATGGATCACATTTTAAAATGAATATCAAAATTATGTAAATATAAACAGTCAATCCACCGGGGCTTTGACCTTATATTCTCTTACCCTAATAGTGATAGAAAGAAATTGCGCTACTGAGAAAGTAATGTGAGGACGAAGATCTGATAAAAGGAAAAATATGTCTCTCTTCAGGTAGACTATGCTTATTGTGCAGGAGGGGGCTATTAGAACATCCCAAATTCTATTATAAAATTCACAGCTGAGCAAGATGTGAGCAATCAATTCTGGGTTCCTGCTGTTACATGGGCAGGTCCTTTTGAGATAGGGGGTATCAGCAAATCTACCATAAAGGACCTCTGATGGTAGGGCATCAAAGCGTGCTAGCATAAAAGCTCGTCTTAGTGATGGTGTGGTGAGCTGTAGAAAATAATCAGCTATAAGCCCATTCCTCGGAGTTATGTTAAACTTCAGAGGGGAAGGGGTAAATCCAGAACAGAGAGTTTGCTTTTCAATATTGAACATTCTCTGTTTCAAGGACCTAATAATTTGAGATTCACCTGACAAAAGCAAGGAGTCAAGGGAGATGCCAACTAATTGTATTTTTTCAGAATTGAATTTGTCCAGTTGAATGTAAATGTGTCTGACAATAGGTGGTGAACATAGCTATTGGATTTTGTTCCGAATTGGAGACGTAACCAAAATGTTAAAGCTGATAGCCAGGCTCTGGTCCCAAGAAGATGTTGTCTTGACTCCAGGCACATGGCTGCATAGCTTGCACAATTTGGCACTCCTAAGATATGCTGCAAAAACATTGCCTGGATCTGCTCAACATGTTGATTAAACGAGCAGATTCAGATAGGGATTCCATACAGAATTTGGGACACAACCTTGGTGTTAAAGACTCGTACAGCAGCCGGGACAAACAGGTTGCTTACCTGTAACTGATGATCTTCGAGTGGTCATCTATGCAGTCACACCCATGGGATTGTGCGCCTGCGCTGATCCGAATCAGTGATATACAAAACTCACAAAGGGATTTTTGCACCCTTCCCACAAGCATGCATGGGAACCCCACTACTGCGCATGCCCAAGGGGCGGGGGGCGGACATCCCACAAGTTCCTTCTGACCGCTGTCATGTCAATAACCGGAGAAAAGTACTGAAGCAACAGCAGTGGGAAAAGGTCGGGTGGGTGGTGTGACTGCACAGATAACCACTTGAAGATCATCAGTTACAGGTAAGCAACCTGTTTATCTTCTTTGTGGTCTCTGTGCATCACACCCATGGGAGATTGAAAAGCAGTGGCTCACTTGGAGGTGGGAGCTGTCACAAATTCAATGCTCTGCTGACAAAAGGACTAGATGACCAAGGTCCACTCTGTGGCATTCATGAACATCAACAGCATAGTGCTTGATGAAGGTGTTCAGAGTAGACCATGTCACAGCCCCACAGATCGCCGACAGGGAAGCACCCCTCAAGAAGGCTGTGGATGTAGCCACGGATCTTGTGGCGTGTGCTTGCACAGGCAAAGGTAATGGACACTTAGCCAGCAGGTAGCACAGCTTAATAGTCTCAACAATCCATTTGGAGAGACGTGCTAAGATCTTTAGCCCTGTGGAGTGACTGGAGTAGGAGACAAATAAATTATTGTCCCTCCTACTTGAACGTGTCCTATTTAGGTAAAAAAGTAGCGCTCTCCTAACATCTAGAGTGTGGGGGAGTCGCTGTTGTCCATCTTCCGGGTTAGGGAAGAAATTAGGCAATAAGATCTCTGAGGCTACTCGAAGCCTCGCGGCCCTGTTCTGGCGAGTCTGGTTTGAGAACTTCACACAATGGCGGCAAGAGTCTGGGCGATGAGTTTCCCAGAGGCAAATAATGCAGAGTGTGTGGCCATCATGAGGGGCAAGTTTGCTGCCATAGCCAACACACAGTTTGAAACAGCCCCCTCTTTTGGCCATAAAAGAGTAAAATGGTCGAAAAGAAAAAAGTCCTTCAATGAGGTGAAATTTTACCTCAGGAGGGGGGAGTGGGAAGCCACATGAGGCAGCAGCAACCCTCAATGAAAATTCCCTTTCCTCATGAGAGGAAAAAATGCTTCTTCACAGACCGGCAGAAAATGAGCTGTTAACAGCATGGCGGTCAGAAGAGAACTGGTGGGATGTCCGCACTCCACCCCTTGGGCATGCACAGTGAGGTTCCCGCACATGCCTGGGGAAAGGGCACGAAAATCCCTTTGTGAGCTTTGTATATCACTGATTTGGATCGGCGCAGGCGCATAATCCCATGGGTGTGATGCACAGAGACCACAAAGAAGATGAATTGGTTGCCCTTCACGTAAAAAACCCTGACAATTGTGGATAGGCTGCATTTGGCCAGATTTATTGCTTGTTTCCTCTGGCCTGTCCAGCTGCTGTTATACTGGAAGAGAACACCCAGGTATTTAAAATGTTTCACCTTTTCGATAATGTTACCATTTATGTACCAGTTAAAGCATTTCCAAGATTTTGAGAACACCAAGATTTTAGATTTTTCAAAATTTACCAATAACGAGTTATTCTCACAATAAGATATAAATGCAGCTAAAAGGCACTTAAGGCCCTTCTGGGTACAAGACAATACTACAGCATCATCCACATATAGTAATAGGGGGATGTGTTGGAGACCCAGTTTGGGGCAGTGGCCATCACACACAGTGAGGAGTCCAAGTCATTCAAAAATAGATTGAATAAGTAGGGTGCCAAAATGCAGCCTTATTTGACTCCTCAGTTTGTAAGGATCTTAGGTGTTAGTGAGCCTGAGTTTCTATAACTTGGCAGCTAGTAGAGGAGTATAGTTTCCGTATTAGGATGAGTAATCGTTTATCTATTCCCATCCTATTCAATTTAACCCATAGGAGATTCCTGGGAATTGAATCAAAGGCCCCTTTTAAGTCAAGGAAAGCACAGAATAGTTTTTTACAGGCTACTCCTGAACAGTTCTCCACCAAATGGGCAAGAGTTATGCAATGCTCTAATGTTGTGCTGCCTGTACAGAAACCAACCTGCTCTGCTCCCAAAAGGTTTTGATCTGCAATCTAGGTGGCCAATTTATCTGACAGATGCCTTGCACAAATCTTGCCCACCTAACCAATGTAGCCTCTCACTGCCACCTAAACTGGATGAAAAAAGAGGCAGGTCTTACTTCAACTGGCAGCTTGCTTCAAAAGGACAGGGTCACCCCAGAAAACTTTTGCCCTGGTAGTCATAGATCTCACTTTTTTTAAAAAGGAAAAGAGAGCAGACCTTTTGAGACTCTTCAGGTTCATTTGGGCTCATTTAAGGAGGGGCAGTCCTTCAAGTTAAAATCCCTTTAAATGGGATTAAAAATGGCCACACATAAATAAACAAATCAATCTCCATGGTTGGATATGCAAAACTGAAAACTGAGTGAAAAGCTGCAGAAGGAGATTTTCAGTATGTCTCTTTGTAGTTTCTTAGGTTGCAATCTTATGAACCCTTTCCTGGGAATAACCTCACTAAATAAAATGGAACTTCCTTCTGAGCAGACCTGCTAGGATAGCTTCAATCAAACAAAAATTAAATATTTTCTTCTCCTCTGTGCTCAGTCAATGACATACTATTGAAACCTGCATGCACTTCTTCATAGAAAAATTACTGCCATCCTCCACCAAAGCCTTTTGAGTGCATAGAATTATCCTATTTTGTTGTGCATAAAGGGGAAACATAAATTATCTGCTGTCCCTAAGGCACCTTAAATGGAGAGGCAAAATCTTCTTTGAGAATTATTCCAATATTAGTGAAAAGCCCTGAAACCATAAAATGATCTTGCATTACTTATCTAAATAATTGAAACATTTTCTGGCAAACCTGTATCTTTTTTGGCTTATCACCAGCAAAGAAACATTACACTGAATTTCACAAATCATTCTTCCCAGTGGTAAATCTCTGTTAATAGCATTTAATGCCTAGGTGATACTTTAAGCTGCCTTAATACCAAGAGAAACATCTGGTATTGGTAACTATCATGTGTTGACAAAAATTTATTCATAATAATCAAATGAAAATTAATTTTGTAAAGATTAAGGCAGGTAGTACATTTTAAGTAACTGATACTACTCTTTAAGCTTCTAACAATACAATAGATGTTACACCAGGAATGCTTGATTGGTATAGTATGCTTGATTCTGTGGTGGGTAGTACAGTTAACCTTGAATACTTTGTGTTGACTCTCTCATGGATCACTGCCTTGATGTGGCAAGGGGGCTTGTGTGGTTCAATGAGGCTGCAGGCTATGCTGTGAAGGGCCACCCAGGAGGGCCACAGTGGAGAACTCAGACAAAACATGATCCACTGGAGAAGGAAATGGCAACCCACTCCAGTATCTTTGCCAAGAAAACCCCACGGATAGTAACAAAAAGCTAAAAGATATGATGCCGGAAGATGAGCCCCTCAGGTCGGAAGGTGTCCAATATGCTAGCGGGGAAGAGCAGAGAGCAAGCACAAGTAATCTCAGAAAGGATGAAGCGGCTAGGCCAAAGCCGAAAGGATGCTCAGATGTGGGGGTCTGATGGTGAAAGGAAAGTCCGATGCTGCAAAGAACAATACTGCATCATTCAATCGTAAAAGAAATCAACCCTGACTGTACCCTGGGCGGCCAGATACTGAAGCTGAAGCTCAAATACTTTGGCCACCAAATGAGAAGGGAGTACTCACTGGAGAAGACCCTGATTTTGGGAAAGATTGAAGGTAAAAGAAGAAGGGGACGGCAAAGGATGAGATGGTCAGACAGTGTTATCAATGCAATGGACATGAAATTAAGCAAACTCCAGAGAATGACGGAAGACAGGAGGGCCCAGCATGATGTGATCCATGGGGTCGCAAAGAGTCAGACTCGACTGTGTGAGTGAACAACAACAACAACAACCTTGTGTTAGATCCAATGATCCTTTCCACTGAAAGAAATGGAGGAGATCTCCTTTGACTGTGCTGTGCTGGGGACCATGGGTCCTGAACAGATAAAACCACAACAGTCATTCAGGTGAGACTGAATGAAGATTGAAGAAACTGGCTGGATCCCACTATCCTTTTTTCTAATTTTCAGAATGAAAGCTGTTCTGTAGTTGTTTTAGAAAAAGATGAAATGACTCACATAATGCAGAAATTGAATGTATTTGGTGTATTTGAGTAATTAGAAGATCCAGTACTCTCATGAGGTCTTTCTAGAAAGTAATCTACAAACACTGCACATAGATGCCTTGCTCAGTGGTATGATGTGATATGAAGAAGTTGCTGTCAGTTTGAAATGGGTTGAAATAACCAGCAGTGACCATAGTAAAAAACAGAAAGTATGTTCCAATCTACCACTGTGAGCTGCCCTGAGCCACTGGTCAGGCATTAAATCAAATAAAGAACAACATACTGCTCCACAAATTGCTGCATTCATTCAGCTCACTATAAAATGATAGCTAGAAAATAATTGCAAGCATTTCCGTCCATTAACACTGTATTAATTATTTTCATTGTCTCATTAGTGGTTTGTTTATGACAGATCTGGTAGCTGACTATCAATGCCATTACCTAATAATATACTTACTGGCATGAAGTGCTTCGTTACAGACATTATCACCTGCATTAAACTGCAGTCTAAACAATCCATATGATAGGCATAATAGCGTTGTTTCAGAGCTATTGTTGACCTGCTTACCAACATATCTGCTTATCTTCTTAGAACATAATTTCAAGCTTTGCCCCTCTCAGAGGCAGCCCCCTCCACCCAGAAGGTTGGGAGGGGTGTTCAAAGGAAGAACCCACAAGAGGAATGAGGTGCTGCCACCAGAAGGAAAAAAAATGGTCACCACCTGTGTCTGGATGGAAATGCTTTGTGTGCATGTACAGTCTTCTTTGAGTACGACTGAACAACAACAACAACAAAAATGTCAAAAATTCCACACCATTCCCCATTATGCTGGAAGAAATGTGGTGCTCCTGGTTCCTATGCGCATTGCTGGTGGGAATGTCCACATCAGATCCTTCTGGGAGAATGTCATCACACAAATCCAAATATTTACAGGTTATGACATACCATTAGCACCAGACTTGCTCTTTCTCAATGTCTGGGCTGATAATTCCATTCCACATATTTGTCATGACTTGATCTCTAGTTTTATAGTTGCTGCAAGGACATCTATTGCCTCAAAATGGAAGTCACACCAACCTCCCACGATCAACCAGTGATACTCTAAAGTTTGGGACCTCTTTATAATGGAGAAAATCACAGACCACATAAGAGAAGCTGATTCTAGATCAGTTCACCTCGGTTCGCATCTAAAATGGCTACCTTTTCTAGAACACATATTTTCCAATAACCTCCAACCTCACAAACAAATATATTTTCAATTACTTTTTATGTGAGCTAACTTCCTCAATTTGCATACTCTCTATAATCTCACAACACACATTTGGTTTAGTCATGGTACACACCTCAGTTTTGATATTAGTTTAATTTAACTTTACATTGTTTTTTTCATGCAATACTAAATGAAACATTAGCTCATATTGTTAAATATACTGTTCTGAATCATTTTTGAACCTTGTATCTGGCTGTAATTCCGATATTTTATTTACTGTAATATTAATATATGGACTATACTGTCTTAGTAATATCTCCTGTGTTTTATGCTATGTAGACCTTCTTACTGTGTTGTCATCACTTTATTTGTTACTTTAATGTTTCACCATTGCTTGTTGACTTTATATTCCATTAAATTTAGAAAAAATGTCAAAAATGCATGCAAACTTCTGAGTGCTTCCACAGTAGCTTTTTGGATCTCAGCTTATGCACGTGCATGTTAATAGATCTCTGGGGTAGTATTTTTTCATAATTTATATTTCAATTTAGAACAAATTTTATCAAAATTTTCTCAAAAGTGGACTTTGAAGTGAAACCTACCGGTATGTAGCGTGTACTACAGTACTAGGGTTGCCAAGTTGTTTTTACTCACTGGCGGGGGAGCGTTCCTTCGGTCCGGGAGCTGCTGCGGTATGCTTGTGTTTTCCCTCCAACGATTGGGACCACGCCCCCATAGAGTTTTCCCTCCAACGATTGGGACCACGCCCCCAATGTGCTCTACGTGGTTGCATCACTTCCTGTGATGCACCCACGCTGTGCTTTGGGGGGCGGGGTTCCCCCGGGGCCCGATTGCGTTGCGGCAGAAATCGGGCCTCTAAAGCGGGGGTTTACCTGCCCCCCGCCCCCACTTGGCAGCCCTATACAGTACTCTAGTACCAATGTTACTGTGGTGTGGATACAGGCAGCCAGATCAGCCAAGTCAAGCTGAGTGAAAGGAATGTTGTTGTTGTTTGTTTGCAGCTGCATTAACTTGTTTCTCCAACAGCAATTCTGGGTCCACTAAAAGCCCTAGGTTTTTAAATGAGTCAGCAAGGGTCAGTTGAACCCCATCAAAAGTGGGAAGCACAATATCCTTCAAGACCTCTACCTTTTCAACCAACATTGCTTCTGTCTCATCTGGATTCAGTTTCCTTTTGTTCACTTTCAGCCATTGACACTGTTATCCTTACCAGAATTACACCCTTCTAAGTCCACTGAAGTCAAAGGGCCTAGAAAGATGTAACTCTGTTTAGGATTTCACTGTTAACCACAGAATTTAGGCATTGGCTCAAGATTTCTACTGTATCACCAGGTGATCTAGATACAGAGCTATAGAGCTTGGTGTCATCAGCATATTGATAACATCCATTTCCAAAGCTACAAATGATTTCTCCTAAAGGTTTTACACAGAGGTTCAATAACACGAGGGATAAGTTTGTGCCCTGTGGAGCCCCACAAGACAGCTTCTACACTGAAGACAGTTGGCCTCAAATGGCAACTGCCTTATACTGAATGCCTTTTAAACTCCCATACATTTAATATAATTTTCAATTCCTTGTTTAAAAACAACACAAAACATAAAGAGGTTAAAATAACAAGCACAACAATAATAAATTTTGCCTGTTTTTCTATTTGCAGTTTATTTACACAGGGCAAAGATATGCATTTAACCTAATGCCATGAAGATAGTCATATTTTGTTTTAATACAGGTACAGTACATATAATAGAGTATTTATAGTCATAATAAAGAATGAATGAGTCCCTATAAATGCACACTATGACTTGAATGCATTATTTACAAATGTTATATTTTGCATCATCTTGACATTTGACAGATTCTAAGGGCCATGTCAGCTATGCTTCAGTGAGTAATAAAAGCACTTACTCTTGAACCGCTGAAAGCAATGCAGGAAAACTTATAAGCAGAATATTTTTCAGCTGCTCGGTGGTTATCTACATATTCCATCTGTATAAATGGAGAAAAGACACTGAACTGCCACCTCTAAAGGTGTGTCAAATCAAAATGTCTTTATGCCTTAGCATTTAAATGTTCCTTTTCACAAGGGACATCCTCCTTTTCATTCCATTGTTAAAACTTCTTTGGTTTTGCAATGCTTAATCCCCTCATTAAGGATACAGCTGTGTTCCCAATTAATCATACTGAAAACTCAGATGGAAGTTAGGCACAAATAACTTGTGTAGAATTGTAGTTTGGGAGATTTGCAAGATTAGCATTTGCTAGATTATCTTTTACTTTAGAGTAGTGATGAACAATTGGACAGATGAAGCTGCCAGAAACTGAACTCAGATAATTATTTTCTCTACCCAGTATTGGGCAAGACCTTAAGGCCAAACTAGATGACATGGCATCCATGGGCTTATCCTGTGGATGCTGCCATTTTAGAACTGAACTTAGGCTATCTAAAAATGCTGCAAGGGCCCAATCTTTATGTAAAGATATTTTATCCACCATACCTTTCATGACAGGGAGGCTTGCTGTATAGTAGTTAGTGCAGGACTAAGGCCAGGGTAGCCCTGACCTGGAGGGCTCAGGCTAGCTCAATCTTGTCAGATTTTGGAAGCTAAGCCTTGGTTACTATTTGGATGGAAGACCACCAAGGAAGTCCAGGGTCATTACAAAGAAGCAGGAAATGGCAAACCACCTCTGTTCATCTCTTGCCTCTTGCCTGTGACTTGATGGCACTTTCCATCCTCCATAAAGGTCAGGGAAAAACAGGTTCAAATCCCCACCGAGTCCTGAAGCTCAGTGGATGCCTTAGGGTTAGCAACTGAGCCTAACATAACTCACAGTGATTTATTGTGATTTATTGTGAAGATAAAACGGAGGTGAGAAGAATCATGGATGTCACCCTGACCTTGGAGGAATGGTGAGATAAAAATGCAAGTCAGATACAAAATAGTTGGGTAGATTCTGCTGAAAAACATGTGATTTGTTCAAAGCTGCATAGTGAGCATAGTTTGCAGATTTTCCAAATGTAAACCAAGCAGTCCAGCTACTGTACCATATTAGCTCTCTCCTTAGCTTTCCACCCACAGTTTAGAGGGTTTCTATACCACACTTTAGAGTCTGATTTATAAGCTTTACTAGGAGAAAGGCCCATTGTGGAAAGAAATATAACAAGCTCTAGAAAGAGGCTCCAGGTGACTGTCCCAGTTGTGGCAGGTGGGGCAACAGAGGGAAGGGGAAAATAGAGGGAGGCGAACTATGTTTATTTCCTTCTGCTTAGGTATAAGGCAGGGCTGTCTCGTCATTTTGCTGCCTCAAGTGGGTAGTATGGGAGGAGAGCGGCATACCATGTTTTCTGGGTTTCAAGGGGCTGGAAAGTGGTTCCATAGCCAGTTACAGGGTTGCCAAATCTGGGTTGGGAAATACCTGTAGATTTGAGGGGTAGAACTTGGGGAGGGCACGGTTTGGAGTGGGAAGGGACCTCAGCAGTGTATAATGCTATAGAGTCCACTGCCCAAAGCAGCTATTTTCTCCAGGAACTGATCTCGGAGATCTCCAGGTGCCACCTGGAGGTTGGCTGAAATATACTGGTAGAAGTGATCAGCTCATAGTTTATTAGTGATTCAGCAAGAAAAAGAAGAAGACTGCAATCCCTGGCCAAAGCCAGGTGTTTATGCCTGGAAAGGGTTACACCCCAAAACACCCCACTCCCAATGATAGGCTATTTACACCCTATTGTTTCCCAACTGATTTACTCTAGGATCCTTGTCTCCCTACTGGTCCATTCTAGGATCCTAGCAATCTATTGTTATGTATCCCAAGCTCAGTCCTTTTGCAAGGGCACTTCAGCTCAATACATAACACCCCTCCCCCCAAGGTTCAGAGCCTCTTCAACTGACAAAGTTCTTTAAATACGATTCGAGTGGCGTGGTTCCGCTGATGGGGCTGCAGGCTCAGGAACCATGTCGGGGGCTGGCCTTGCTGCCGGACTGGGAGAGGGAGGTGGCTGTGGCCGGTGGTTTTGTTTGGGGTTACCTGCTGGCCAAAGAGGAAGGCTGCAGCCAGTGGTCCCAGCTTCCCTGGATGATCATCTGGAGGGACTCCTTAGTCATCCTCACCATCCGTTCAACCTGGCCGTTGAGCATCAACCGAGAATCCCAGGAACTTGACTCATGGAACCCCTAGGAGGCATTTTCCCCACTTCACCTTCAGTCCTGCAGTGTGGAAACGTTGCAGGACAGTGTGCAGCCTCTCGGCAAAGGTCTCAGCCGTGGGGGCAGTGATCAAAACATCATTGAAGAACAGCTGGACCCCGAGGATACCTTTAAGGAGACAGTCCATTAGATTCTGAAAGATCCCCGGGGTCACACTGACCTTGAATTGCAGCCGCCGCACCCGGAACACACCCCTGTTCGTCACGATCGTCTGGGCCTCTGTGGTGGCATCATCTACGGGGAGCTGCTGGTACGCCTGGGCCAAGTCCAATTTGCCGAAAACCTTTGCACCCGCCAAGGATACCAAAACATGGCTGACTACTGGAACAGGATAAACGTGGTCCTGCAGGGCCTTGTTTATGGTGCATTTATAGTTCATGCAGATATGGACGTCCCTGTTGGGCTTCACTGGTGTGACGATGGGGGTCTTCCAGCGGGCATGTGGCACTAGCTCTAAAACCCCCTACACTACCAGGTGGTCCAGCTCTCTGTCTATCTTGGGCTGCAACGCAAACGTGATGCACCTGGCCCTCAAACGGATGGGGGCATAAAGCTGGGTAAAGGTCTAGGGAGACCAGTGGACCAGTGTAGCGACCAAGTGTCCCATTGAAAATGGCCGGGAACTTGTCGCACATGTTGCTGAAGTTTGTAGGCCACACGTGATGCACCCCCGTCACCCTGAACCCCAGGGGAGCAAACCACGACAGACCCAGTAAACTAGTAAGCTGCCATTCCACCAGCAACAAATCTAAAAGTTCTTCAAAGTTCTTATACTGTATATGGAACTTGCCCCACCCCTTAATTGCCACTGGGTTCTTTTGGAAGTCTCTGAGAGTGAAGCCCGCGGGTTCTAGGCGGGGATCCCCTTGTGGGCAGAGCCTCCTGAGAGTCTCTTCTGAGATGTTGATGGAGGACCCCATGTCCAACTCCATTTCGCAAGGGGCCCCCTCTATTAACACGGTTAATTTAATTTTGTTAGGGGTGTCCTGAGGCAAGTGTAGTACCTGGTGTTGGTGGACGGCCATATTGTGGAGCTATGCAGATTCCTGGTGGGTGGTTGGACGACGATGGTTTCTTTGGGAGCAGCAGGCTTGTGCGATGTGGCCTTGTTTTCCGCAGGTTCAGCAGATTGCATCATGGAAATGGCAGGTACAGCGTTCATGCTCTTCTCAACAGCTGGCACAAGGCACTTGGGCAATCGTCTTCGCAGGCTGCGGGACGGTCGGGGACAGTAGGTGCGAGTCCCGGCAAGCCAGGCAGCGTGCCTGGAGTATTTCTTCCTCGTCTGAGGCATCAGAGATCGGAGATGTGGAGATGTGGAGGCCTGATGTGCGGAGTGGGCCTGGCAACCCCGTTGTGCCTTTTCAAAAGCTGTGGCCATGCATAGTGCCTTGTCCAGTCTAAGTTCATCAGTACCAATGAGTCTGCAGCGGAGTTTTTGTTCACGGACACCCCAGACAAACTGTGTTAAGAGGGCGTCCTCAAGATCTGGGGATTCACAGTTTATGGCCAGCCTGTGGAGATCAGCCATGAAGTCAGTGGCTGCTTCACCGGACTTTTGGTGGCACGCCAAGAAGTCCATGCGCTTCACCATCTTGGTTGGTTGAGGTGCGAAATGGCCGGTAAGGGCCTTGATGAGTTCATCGTACGTGGCTGCTTCAAGGGTTTTAGGAGCTGTGAGGCCCTGGGTTAGGCATAGCGGGGCAATGCTGCATGTGCTGAGCAGGAGCAACTTCTTCTTGTCGGCGTTGTCTATGCCTTAGAACCAAACGAAGTACTTCAGCTGCTCTACCCATGCTTCCCAAAGCTCAGGGTGAGCAGGGTCGAATGCAGGAATGACTCCCAGAGCGGCAGCCATGACCCGTGGAATGATGCGAGGTGCGGAGTCCAGGAGATCGTTGTGCAGTGCGTTGCTGGAGGCTGGATCAGGCTCACTCATTGGGATCCCACCTTTGTCGCCAGTGGAATATACTGGGTTCAGACGTGTAGAAGTGATCAGCTCATAGTTAATTAGTGATTCAGCAAGAGAAAGAAGAAGACTGCAATCCCTGGCCAAAGCCTGAAAAGGGTTATACCCCAAAACACCACACTCCCAATGATAGGCTATTTACTCTCTATTGTTTCCCAATTAGTTTACTCTAGGATCTTTGTCTCCCTATTGGTCCATTCTAGGATCCTAGCAATCTATTGTTATGCATTCCAAGCTCAGTCTTTTTGCAAGGGCAGTTCAGGCTCAATACATAACATTGGCAATAGCAAGGGAAGGGCCAGGTTTGTTGAAGGACATTAGTGAGTTATAATGCCATAGAGCTCACCCTCCAAAGCAACCATTTTCTCCATGGGGACTGATCTCTGTAGTCTGGAGATAAATGTTAATTCAGAGAGCTATCCAGGCCTTTGCTTTTCCTCCAACCCTTTTCAATTCCAAAGCTGCTTTCTGTTTAACACTTTAACTGATGAACAGTTTAACTGACTCCCAAGGCGCAACACATCAAAAGGGGGGGTGTAAGAATGGAGGAGCCGGCAGGATAGGCCAATAGGACACTAAGGCAGCTTTCCAAGTGGCCAATGGCAGAGTCAGGGACCTGCCTACCTGAGGGACCACCATTCCCCACATGTCCCCCAGAGAGCACTGTGATCTGGAACACAACACCACTTGACCCTTCCTGGCCCTAAAGAGGCCAGGCTGACAACAACTAGGTCCAGGGCATTTTCCTTGGCTGCACCAGTATATTGGAATGAGCTCCCTAGAGAGATCCAGGCCCTGTGAGATCTCCAGCAATTTCGCAGGGCCATGAAGACGGAGCTTTTCCACCGGGCATATCAATGAGACTGATCTCATGCCAGCTGAGCCTTGCCGACCCGCTAAGGCATGTCAATGGTAGTGATTATACTGTGGTAGAAGTCTAGATATAATACATACTGAGCCGTTTTTATTGATATTTATTGTATTTATAGTTAAACTGTTTTATATGAATTATTTGTGTTTTATGTATATTGGTTTTATTGATGTTGTAAGCCGCCCTGAGCCGCCTAGGCGGGAGGGCGGGATAAAAGTCGAGCAAACAAACAAACAAATAAATAAATAGGCGAGTCGTCACCAGCACTGCTTGCCTTATCTATAGAGCGGATAAGCTTTGTATTTAGAAATACTTAAAATTATGTATAAAATCTCAAAACGAATTTTCACATACTCATAGCTTTTAACATCTTACACACTAAAATGCTGCAAACAGAAGGAAACGTGGCTCATTTTTTGCCTGTAAGCAAATCAGAGATTTGATTTAATCAGTAGCTAAACAGCAATAAGAAGAGATGTTTTGCTGCTTTAAGTGGGATGCAAAAAGACAATGGTGACTGTCAGCTGAGTTGATGAAACAGTGATTACAAGCAAAAGACATTTGTTGAAAGGAGCTTAGCATAGCAATACTGAACAGTAAAAGAAAGGCATTGTTTGTTGTTGCAAAAAAAACACAGTGCAGTGATTAGAAAGGCAGCAGAGGAACTGTAATTCTGCAGTGTTTCCTCAACAAATTTATTTTTGCAGTTATATATAAAAATTGTTAAATGAAACTGCACTGTAGTGACTATGAGAATAAACTGTGATCTGGGAGGCCACTATGTCTCATTCTTAGTCTCTCCACCTTCTACAAAATGGGGATAATACTTGCCTACCTTACAGGGCTATCGTATGATTTACAGCAGGGTGCTTCTGAAGTGCTTTGAACACTGAGCATGCTATACAAATGCAAAATTTTACAATTATTCTGCACGATGATCAGAAAAACAGTAAAACAGACAAAAACTGGGGATTTCTACATGGATCAGGGGATTTCACACATATGCAGAAATGTATGACCTTGTATATTAAACAAAATAAAAGTACCCCCCCAAGGCCTGATGACTCAGAGATGCACAGAGTGTTGAGAGCAGCTAACAGACAAATGAAAGGGGAGAAAAGGAAGAGGCAACATTAGTTAACAGGCTTAGAATGGTATAATTCTGCTTGTGATGGTACTAAAACTGCATATGTGGTATGGTCCTTCATGGCTTTCTGCTATATAATATCTGTCATTTTCAATTAATAGAGGAGGAGGAGGAGGAGGAGAGTTGGTTTTATAACCTGCTTTTCTCTAGCTTAAGGCATCTCAAAGCAACTTACAATCCCCTTCCCCTTCCTCTCCCCACAATAGTCACCTTGTAAGGTAGGCTGCGGTGGCTCAAGTGGTTAAGACACTGAACTGCAGGCTGTGGAAGGTCAGTAGTTCAGCAGTTTGAGACCCGGGTTCCACATGATGGAGTGAGCTCCCATCTCTAGTTCCAGCTCCTGCCAACCTAGCAGTTCGAAAGCAAGAAATTCCAAGTAGATAAATAGGTACCACTTTGGTGGGAAGGTATCAGCGTTCCATGTGCCTCGGTGTTTAGTCATGCCGGCCACATGACCACGGAAACATCTTCGGACAGCGCTGGCTCTTCGGCTTTGTAATGGAGATGAGCACCGCAACCCTAGAGTCAGATTCGACTGGCTTTCGAGCAAGGGAACCTTTACCTTTTTAAGGTAGGCTACACTGAGAGTGTTCTGAAAGAACTGTGACTGGCCCAAGATCACCTAGTTGGCTTCATGTGGAGGAGTGGGGAATCAAACCTGGTTCTCCAGATTAGAGTCTGCCGCTCATAACCACTACTCCATGCTGCCTTTCATAATTATGATTTCAGAACTGTACTTAAGCATTCCTTTCACAATTACAATTTCAGAATTTTTCTTTCAGTTATCCTGGTAAAGAAAGCCTCCTTAATAAAGTCTCCTTAAAGCAAAGAATAACCAGTTATGATGACCAAATAAAAAGAAAAATTAAACATTAACATGGAGACTATATCTTTCTTATATGATTATGGGTAGATTTCAAAATCTAAATGCTCCTTGTTCTTTTTTAAAACAAACAAACAGTCTATGAACTGTTAGCTTCATCCTAGTTTCTGCCAAAAGCTCTATGGGAGTAAACTCAAAGTATTACCTTTGTCAGTTTATACCAAAAGGCATCAAATATTATTTTCTCACACATAGGGAATTTCAAAAATAAGGGGAGATTTTTTTAAAATAAAACCAAACAATTTGATGTTCTTTCAGCTAAGGCCGCAAAAGAGAAGTGTATGCCACCTGAATTTAAAAAGGCCTAATAATTTATCAAAATTTCTTCATTAGAAAATTGTAATTGATTTGTCAAACATGATTCCACAGTCTTTATTTGACTAGCTTTATTATGTTGATTGCATACCTTCTAAATATGTTTTCCAGTTAGATAATTACGTTAATTTGTATCGTAAAAGATCACCTTTTTAATACTTAAAACTGGGAGAGAAGATAGTGATTATCCTGTATCAGCCCCCCTTTCTTTTGTTACAGCCCACCTTATCCCAAATCAATCTCTACTTTTAGATTTTAAAAAAAGTAATAAAAAGGAATTATAGCAAGGCATTAAAGCAAGGCCATTGGAATTTACGATAATATGCAATAAAAGTATTGAAGGCAGAGCATTGCATTGTATCACACAGATGCAGCAAAGGCCCAATCTGCATCTAGCATTTGCTCCACTGTTTTACCAAATCCACACTGGAACAGAAATTCCCCGCTACATTGCATGCCACTTTCACTTTGATTGATTGTCAGATTTTATGGCAGGGTCCAAACTGCATACTGCTTTCACTTCATTTGATCTCTCGGTTTTATAGTAGCCGTCTGCATAGATTTATGGCCATGTTATGGCCATTCAGGGGTGACTCTGCAGTCAGTATGGCATTGGCTCCGGGTAGTTGAATGTGGTTTTGAGATGCATCTTTTTCTGTTCCAGTGGGTGGGCTTGGTAAAACAGCGGAGCAAATGCTAAAGGCAGATTGGGCCTTGTATTTTTTCTAGCTAAAATCAAGATATCCACTGCTATGAGTCTGGCAAGTATGTTCTATACTTGTAAGCCATATCTGCTACTGTCAATGTAAACAGTCATACCATGCCCAGTATACATTTTAACATGACCTACCACAATTAGTATCATTAGAAAATAATGCTACAGCCTTGGAAACACAACAACATGGTCGAAACCAGTAGCAAGGAATGAGTCCTTTGGTGGATAGTATGCAAGTGGATAGTAAAGATCAAACAAATCTGCCTTCACAACCTTGATTAATTCAGATTATTACAAATTGCTGACCAGTCTTGCCCACAAAATCCTTGCATAGATGATATTAAGAATACTGTGATCAAACAGCATGCATTGTTATCAATGTGCATGTTGTCACAACTTCTCAATGAACTGTGACTGAGATGTATTAGTAGGTCAAAAGAGGAAAGCTCTTCAATTTTTTAAAGCCTAAGAAAACAGTTGACATTTGAAGAAGAGCGCAGACTTAGCAGGAGCCCAGCTCAATTGTTTATCTGCTCCCATTCCCCTCAAATACTCCAAAAAAGAGGAAAAGAAAAAAACACACACCATGAATTCTGTTATTAAATGACTCAGCTTTGTGCCAGACTCCTGCCCTCTGTTTGTTTTCTATGATTTACTGTCTATACCCCCTATAAGGCTCACATAATGATATGGATAAAAACCATACAGAAATGTGTTATGAATCTTGCTTCCTGGAGCTGCAGAGGTTGGGCCAGAGGTGAAATTTCAATGAATTACACTCATAAGTGCCCATGAATTATAGATGATAGCATAGCTAGATACATTATTTTATCTCAAATTATAGCCATGCAGTTGGAGACACAGAACTTTCTGGCAGCTTTATGAAAATGTTGATGCTGAAAGAGATCAGATCTGATTGGATCTAACTTAAAGAAACAGATAATTAAGTATCACCTAACTATCCAGCTCTTACTTCTGCCTTTTCAAAAGGTTAATACCAGAATGGTCTAAAATTTAGGTAGACATTAAAAAAGTGGTGACCTAGTAAAGCTACTGTACTTATTGCTCAAACAATTAAATCTCCTCCCCCCACCCCAGAAAATATATTTTTCTGATCCAAAGGGACCATGTGGAAACTCCAGTCAACAAATGTGATGTTTTACAGAAACAGCACTCCCTACTCTTTGGGGCACATTTCTCATTATAAATCTAACACCAGAATACAAAGCTAATGACTTTATATTGAACTGACTGGCATTCTCGGAAGGATCTCCATTAAAGAGCTGTTCCTATCAACAGATTTCCTTTTGTGAAAAACTAATTTTGTGTCTTGTCCAAGCAAAGTAACCCTTGTCTGGAGGTACTCCGTGTACATAAAAACTATTCATTGAAGTGAACTGTCTACTTCAGGTCAGGAAGTTGTTTTAAGGTGTATTTAATGCTGTGCAAATACCATATATAGGAAATTGGCTTGTGTGTTGTTTTTTTAAAGCCCTCTGAGATCAGCAAATACAGGTCTGATCCTATAAGATACAGAGAAACCTAGGATTGTTTACATGTGAACTACTCATTCTACATTCATTGTTATTTTATCTGTTGGGTTCATTTGTGCTGCAATCTGGTATACTACCTGCACCGACTTGGCACGTAATGATTAATTGGCAATCTTTTTTTCAGCTTGATTTAAACATACAGAATCAGTGATATATTGTCACAATATTTCACATTTGAATTGGTATCAGAAAATGAGTGTTAATTTAAACATGCAAGGGAAAAAACTGTGCGCATTTTTTTTAAAAAAAGGTTAAGTGGAACAACTAATAATGACAGTGAAAGAAATTAAATCAGGATATGAATGAGCACTGCTTTATATTGTAGGTGTTCAGACAATCTAATTGCAATGCCTAAACTTATAACTTAATCACTTCTAATATTATTTTTCAAATATTAACCTTTTAAAGAGTTTATCAGCTTAAGAATGGCATAGCACGTTATTTGTTCTAAAAAAAACCCTGATGATGAAAATGAATAACTTTTAAACATTAGTTTTAATTATTAGGAGGCTTATATGAAGGAGAAAATGTATTTTAACAAGCATCCAGACAAGTGGTCTGATTATGTTATTTTAATCTGCAAACCTAATTATCACCTTCTTATAGAGTACAAGGCACAGTTTTAAAAGCAAATTAATGTATCCTAGAGTGGGACAGCTTGTCATTTATTAAATAATCATTTTCTTTGCAAATAAAATTGTTACAGGTTCATTATATTAAGGAGGCACCCTCCATGCCTTTGAAGGCCATAGTACTGCTGCATGCTAAAATTAACATCCACCATTTTTAACGGTTATTAAGCATTAACTGTGGAGAACCATTAAATACCAATTATGGTGGATTTTTTTACATAAACCTGCAGAGAACTAAAATATTCTGAGCATACTTTATATCTATTTGACCTATAATTTAGTATTTGCTAAAAATGTATATTCAGCAGAAATTTGATATTTAAGTTGGCCACGGAATTTTGTTCACAAACACTAATGCCAAAATCTACTCTTTCATTCTATCTGTTTATCTCAAGTTAACCAAAGGCTCCAGAGGATTCTCCCATCTTAGCACAGGCTCTATCCAAACTTGCTTAGCTTTAGCAAAATGTTCCATCCTATACCTTCAGGGCATGCCCCGGGCCTCCTGTAACTGGGCAATACCCAGTTATCATAGCATTATTCTCCCATTTATCCTCATAACTACCTGTAGACCAGGCAGAGAAAGCTGCTTCCCTAAAGTGATTCAGTAGGCTTCATGGAACTTAGTTCTAAACCCAGTGCTACCTAGACTACAACATCTCCCCAATTTGTGGTTAACCCTAAACACAGCACTACATTTTATCCACATATACATTTATGGATCACAACAAACTATGGCAGGTCCTTAAAGAGATGGGAGTACCAGACCACCTCACATGTCTCTTGAGAAACCTGTATAAGGGTCAAGAAGTGACAGTTAGAACCGGATATGGAACAACTGATTGGTTCAGCATAGGAAAAGGAGTACAACAAGGATGTATATTGTCACCTTGCTTATCTCTCCTTATATATAATTGAATAGTGGGTGCCAAAGTTCTAATTCTAAAATGCACTCCCTTAGTGTATGGCTGATGGCACTGCTCCTCAGCATATATCGCCACCAATCAGAAGGCAAAGCCCGGGTCCCGCCCACACCACAACTGCTGCGACAACCTGGTCTTTTGCATATGGAAGCTGATTGGACTTCAGTCCATTCCACACCTCAAACTCCCCCCCCCCCTGCAAGGCAGTTGGAATTTTCAGTTGCATAACATACCTCATAGGGGAGAGGAGAATGGGTAACAATGGTTACCACTCTCCAGGTGAGGGCTACAGATAACTCAAACATACAAATGCTCCTCAGGTAGCAGAGATCAGTCCCTCTGGAAAAAACAGTGGACTCTGCCATTAAACCCTGCTGAGGTCGCCACAGGAAACTGACACTGTTTGCCCAAAGCCAGAGCACTCTCCCAGAGCCTCTTTCTAGATCTCGTTGTATTTATTTCCGCAACGGGCATTATTTCTAGTTTAATATATATGCAGAGTACATCATGCGAAATGCTGGCCTGGATGAATCACAAGCGGGAATTAAGATTGCTGGGGAAAAGATCAACAACCTCAGATATGCAGATGATACCACTCTAATGGCTGAAAGTGAAAAGGATCTAAAGAGCCTCTTGCTCAGAGTAAAAGAGGAGAGCGCAAAAGTGGGCTTGAAGCTCAACATCAAAAAAACTAAGATCATGGCATCCGGCCCCATCACTCCTTGGCAAATAGAAGGGGAAGTCGTGGAAGTAGTGACAGACTTCACGTTCCTGGGATCCCAGATCACCGCAGACTGTGACAGCAGCCATGAAATTAAAAGACACCTGCTCCTTGGGAGGAAAGCGATGGCAAACCTAAACAGCATGATAAAAAGTAGAGACATCACCCTGCCAACAAAAGTCCGCATGGTCAAAACAATGGTATTCCCAGTAGTCATGTATGGCTGCGAGAGTTGGACTATAAGGAAGGCCGAGCGCCGAAGAATAGATTCTTTTGAACTATGGTGCTGGAGAAGACTCTTGAAAGTCCCTTGGACTGCAAGAAGATCAAATCAGTCAATCCTAAAAGAAATCAACCCTGACTGTTCCCTGGAAGGCCAGATAATGAAACTGAAGCTCAAATACTTTGGCCACCAAATGAGAAGGGAGCACTCACTGGAGAAGACCCTGATGCTGGGAAAGATTGAAGGTCAAAGAAGACAGGAACGGCAAAGGATGAGATGGTTAGACAGTGTCATTGATGCAACGAACATGAAATTGAGCCAACTTCAGAGGACGGCGGAAGACAGGAGGGCCTGGCGGGAGCTGGTCCATGGGGTCGTGAAGAGTTGGACTCGACTGTGCGACTGAACAACAACAGCAACAAGATTTTATCCAAAAGAAGGGACATCAACATACACAAAGATATACACATGGCCTTCTAGAATGAAGGGCACATGCACAATATTTGGCTTATGTTACTTCAAAACACATGGAAACCGAGGCATTTTAAGGAGCACTTGTCACATTTGCTTTGTATGTATCTACCACACATTGAGGTTTGTGTAAGTATTTTGTGCTAAGAATCCTTACCTGTATACAAAATGTAAGGGTAGCCAACCATAAATGTACAAATGTTCAAAAACATCTGCAATGTGTAAAAGGTAAATTATACATAATCTCATTTTCAAAAAGCAACGTCAATAGTTTATGGAAACAGAAATTCCCCAAGATTCAAACATTATTTATAGATGGCTACATGATGGTACTTGCTCTAAGGAAACACATTTTGAAGTCAGTGTTTTTGTTAGTTACAATTCAAATGTGAAGATTATGGTCACATTTTACAATGAAAGGAGAAAAATGCAAAACTGAAAATGGATAACAATTCCCATGTAAAGTGAGCGGTGTTTTATTAGAGCAAATTGTTTTACTACAGGGGAAGCATAATCCTAAAAGTTATACTTGTAGGAAGTATAATCATTATTCCCTTTATGATGGAATTCTCAAACTTATCACAGGAGATTCAAAGAGCTGTCTCTTATCCTTACTAACTTCAGCATCATTCATTACACCTTAACGGAGGTCCAGAGAAATGCAACACAATTAGAAAGCAGCACCCCAAACTTCTTTTTAGCTACAATCTTAGGCACATCTAGGAAGCATCTGGGAAGATACCCTCTTACCCTTGCTTGGACCTGAGAAGCATATAAATAATTACTTATTCTTACGGAACACAAACGTCTGTTTCAGGTAAGACAACAAAGTCCTCCTAACATCTAAGGAGTGCAGCTTCCTCTCGCACTCTGAGCTCAGTGCCGGGTAAAATATAGGTAAAATAATCTCCTGGGATAAAGGAAACCTAGAGACAACTTTAGGCAAAAAACTGAGACTTGGGCAAAGTATGATTCTCTCTGGAAAAAAACCCTTAAAAATAGGTTCTCTACTCTAAGCACTGCTAGTTCGCTTACTCATTTTGCTGATGTGACCGCGAGGAAGCAAACTTTCATGGAAAGCAATGCTAACAGGCAAGTCACTATGGGTTCAAAGGGTCTGTCCATCAAGTATGTCAAAACCAAAGATAGGGACCATTGGGGTACCACAGAGTCTCTAGGCCAGGGGTGGCCAAACTCACTTAACATAAGAGCCACATAGAATAAACATCAGAGGTCTGAGAGTCGCAAGACATGAATATCACACATACATTTTTATTGGAAAATAAGCAAATTTGCTTTTTATTAACATTAAATGAGACTGCCAAAATAAAAAGAAAGGGGTAAAGACAGATACTGATAATGATATTTATTTGTCCAACATATTTGTTTGATAGATAATGATATTTATTTGCCTAAGAGAGAACGAGAGAGAGAGAGGTGAAACAAAATAATGAAAGAAATGGAAAGAATGAGAGAAAGAGAAAGAGAGAAACAAAGAAACAGAAACAAAGAAAGCAAATGGATGGGGAGGAAAGGGAAGGAAGGACGGAAGGAAGGGAAAAGAGAAAGGTGGAAAGAATGAAAGAGGTGGAAGAAAGGAGAGAAAGAGAGAAACAGAAACAAAGAAAGCAAATAGATGGGGAAGGGTGGGATGGGAGAAAGGAAGGGAGAGAAAGAAAGAAAATTGATGAGGGAGGGGAGGAAAGAAGGAAGAAAGAGAAAGTAAGAAAGAGGTGGAAAGAAAGCAAATAGATGGGGAGGAAGGAAGGAAGGGGAAGAGAGTGAGAGGAAGGGGAAGGGCGGAATGGGGAGGAAGGAAGGGAGAAAGCAAATAGATGAGGGAGGGGAGGAAAGAAGGAAGAGAGAGAGAAAGATAGAAATAGAAAGTAAGAAAGAGGTGGAGAGAAAGCAAATAGATGAGGGAGGGAGGGAGGGAGGAAGTGGAAGAGAGAGAAAGAGAGAGGTGGAAAGAAAGCAAATAAATGAAGAGGGAGGGGAGGGGAAAGGTGGAAAGTAAGCAACTTTAACTATAAATATGTCTTCCAAGCCCCCCCACACTCATACTGGCTTGGCTTGGAGAAGGGATTTAAAGGGACAAAAGCCTTCTTCTAGCCAGCTGGTAAGGTGGGGGATTTGAGAATGCAGTTAAAATTAAAGTTGCTTTCTCTGCTCCCCACCTCAAGCGTACCCAGGGAGGGGAACACTGGCTGGGGAAGGGAAGACTGATTGGGGAGGCATGCCTCCCCTTTGCTTCTCTAGTTGCCCTGCCAGGAGCTGCACAATATGTGTGAAAGAGCCGCATGTGGCTCCTGTGCCACAGATTGGCCACCCCGGCCCTAGGCACAGTAACTAAGCCAAAGAGTAGTACAGTATATTGAAATACACGTGCCCCACAAGCAAAACCAAGGAACTTTCAATTATCCCAATGAATCGAGATATGAAAATAAGCATCCTTCAGACCAATGACAATGAACGAGGAATTGAACTTTAAGAACTGAAACACCAATTGAACAGAAACTATATGGAATTTAGAGAGCTGAAGGAAAACATTTAAATCTTGAAAATCTAAAATGGGTCTAACAACCTCATCCTTCTTTTCCACTAAAAGCATTCTACAAAAGAACCCTACAGGGGACTGGTCTGTGTCTACTTCTTCAATGGCACCCTTGTCAACAAGTACTCTCAGTGCCTGGACTAAGCCACCTGAGGCGCTATTAACGGCTCCCCAACAGGGGAGAACAAGGGGGTAATGTTTTAAACTCCAACTTGTGCCCAGCAGTTACTATGGCTAAGACCCAGTCATCTGAAGTAATAGCCCTCCAAGTATCCTGAAATTGGGTTAACCTGTCACCAAATTGAACTAGTTCTAGTCAGAAGGACTTTTGCGGTTGGGTAGGCTCCTTTGGCAGGGCCAATTGGCTCATGGAATTGGACCTTTTGGAGACTTTACTCCTCTGAAAACTCTGATGAAGTGCATAGGGCTTAGCAGGAGGATATGGAGCTCCTGGGCCATGGTATAGTTATACTCCCTCTGGTAAGTATGCCAAGATTGGCATGTGTAGGGTTTTTGCTTATATTGGGATGTGCCGATTCCCCCACCTCCAGTTACTTGGCTATCTGTTTTTCTTTATTAGAGTCAAAGTCTCATCTGTCTTTGAGGAGAATAATGTCATCCCTTCACAAGGTAAGTCTTCCACTTTCTGTCCTGTCTTGTTGGGCAATATCGTAGATCTCAGCCATGCATGTCTTCTAAGAACAATTGCTCTGACTATAGCAGCTGCAGAATGCCTACCAACATTGATCTGTCTGTAGCACCTTAGCCAAGGGTCTCTTATCTTCTGGTAACAGCTCCAAAAAGGGCAGCATTCACTGACACAAAAACAATTGGTAACCTGCCATGATTACTTCATAGTTTGACATTTTAAACCCCAAGGCAGAAGAGGAGTAAAATTTTCTTCCCACTCCATCCTCTCATCCACTACCAGGGAAGATGGTGGGGGGTGAGTAGTATTGTAGTTGAAGGGCTCCTTCTTCACCCTATAAAGATGTTCAACCCTTCTTGCTGTGGGTTGGATGGAAGCAGGTCTTTGCCAGATGTCCTGTGTTACATCCTCCAGGCCCTCTAGGGTGGGGAAGGAAATCATGCCCAGAGAGTTAGAACGAAGCCAGCTCAGGATTTTATTTCTAGGCTTGGCTTGTGTTCAAATGTTGTTATCTCTATTTCAAGAGATTGCACCATACATGTCATCTGTTCACTGTACATCTTTAGGTCTTCAGTTGGGAATACTGAGGAAGGCTTTCCCATATGTTCGTCGAGGCTCGGTTCTGATGCAGAGCTATCTGTTCCACTTCACCCCTTTTAATACTGGGGGAGGAAGGTCTGCAGGAAACTATGGCTGACTGTAGGTATACATACGGATGATGAGGATAAAAATAACCACTCAGATCTGTATGTCAGTTAAAAGTTATCTCCCCATTCCAACACTGTGATCTCCCTTTCCAACACATCAGGGGCAACCTCAGTGCCAGAAGTGTTACAGGCTTCTCTTGCAATGTCAGAATCAGCTTTGGAGTTTGAACTGGAGTCTGATGGTGGCGAATGGCCTTTTGCTTATCTTTGCCTTTTGTCTTAGCCTTCTTAGCACGTGATTCAGATGAAGCATGATGTCATAAGTCAGTATGTGCTCAGTAACAGCATAGATTCCACAGATGAACAGCTACCTGCAGCTGGTCCTCAGCCAGTAATTGAACAACCACTGCAGCTGGCTCTGAGCCAGGAGAAGAGCAACAAGAGGTCAGGCTACTGGCTGAGCAGATGTCACAGTCCACAGCTGAAACTGAGTCAATGCCTTGTAGCTCTGAAGCAGTAAACAAGGCTTCAGAAGCCACTTCCAGCCCGCCTAGCTCATCCACACCCCTGCAGCACCGGTGCTGTCAGAGGTGAGCTGACTTGCAGGAAAGGAGGAGTGCGAGACTCATGGCCCATTGTCAGCTGTCAACTGACAAGACGGATGAGTAGTTTTAGGATGACTATCAAGGAATTGGCTGGGAGAATTGCTTGTTAAGACTTGGCTATAAAGTCAGCCAGGAGAAACAGCAGTTTGTGAATGCAACAAGTACACTGTGCTACTGAGCCACCAACCTTGCTATTACTGGACCTCTGTAACCTTGATCTGGACCTGACAACCAGGTTTTCTGGAAACCCCGACCCTGGACTGGACTTGCTACCTGGTCCTCCTTGACCCTAGGCTGGACTTTGTTAAACCTGCTCTCTGGAACCTCTGATTTTGGACTGGACTCTGATCTCTCTCTCTCTCTCTCTCTCTGCCATCCTTGCTGTGACAGCTACTCCCTGGGAGGGCTGGGCCAGTACACGTGTTGTGCCTGTGGCAAGCGCAAGCCTTTGAGATCTTGAACCAGAGGGTGGAGCTGACCACGTCAAACCTGACTATGTTGCCATTGGAGGCTTTTAACTAGGCTTTGCAGATGTGTGTGTGTGGGGGTCCGAAGCCCTTTGCCTTCTCCTAGAGTGCTGCCTTAAAGCTTTGATGCCCTATCTCCATGGGCTTTGGGAGTGTATCTCTGGCAGGCTTTGCAGGTGGACACATTGTGTTCCTCCTCCAAACAAAACAGACATATGTCAATGTCATCCTCATCTGTTTGAGTCATTTTTGCACTAAGAGTACACGTATTAAATAATACCTTCTGAGCCATTCTGGAGCACAGAAGTAATCCAAAGCACGCAAGAAAAAAATTCCTCACCACAATGATGCTAGGAGATTCTAAATCGACCAACCTACTCCTATGGCAGCAAAAGAGGAACTGAGGGTAGGGGCACTGCTGTCTGGGAGCATGTGGTCCCTGGGTGGGAACAAGCTTCTGCTCTGGTGTGCAGTGCCCCCTGGAGGCTCTTAGCTGTATAAACCTGCCATGATGAACTATTTTTACTAAGCATTACACTTTCTATATTGTAGGAATGATCGAATGTTCCATGTAACTCCATTCATCCTACATGCCTAAGGGCAGTTTCATATCCTCACTTTTTAGACAGAATCATAGAATCATAGAGTTTGAAGGGATCTCCAGGGTCATCTAGTCCAACCGCCTGCACAATGAAGGAAATTCATAAATACCTCCCCCTCTACACCCCCAGTGACCGCTGTTCCACGCCCAGAAAATGACAAAAAAACCTCCAGGATCTCTAGCCAAACTGGCCTGGAGAAAAATTGCTTCCTTATCCCAAAGTGGTGATCAGCCTTTCCCTGTGTGTGTAAGAAAGGGCCACGAGAACTAAGCACTAATGCAACCCTTCCTGCCCTCCCTCTCATGATCTGTCTAAGTTCATAGAATCAGCATTGCTTTCAGATGGCCATCTAGCCTCTGTTTTAAAACCTCCAAAGAAGGAGAGCCCACCACCTCCCAAGGAAGCCTCTTCCACTGAGGAACCGCTCCAACTGTCAGGAAGTTCTTCCTAATGTTTAGCTGAAAACTCTTCTGATTTAATTTCAACCCATTGGTTCTGGTTCAACCTTCTGGGGCAATAGAAAACAACTCTGTACCATCCTCTAGATGATAGCCCTTCAAGTACTTGAAGATGGTTATATCACCTCTCAGTCGTCTCCTCTCCAGGCTGAACATATCCAGCTCCTTCAACCTTTCCTCATTGGACTTTGTCTTTAGACCCATCACCTTCATTGTTGCCCTCTTCTGGACAGCTTGTCTATACCCTTCTTAAATTGTAGTGTCCAAAATTGAACACAATACTCTAGGTAAGGTCTAACCAGAGCTGAGTAAAGCGATAACATCACTTCGCATGATCTGAACACTATACTTCTGTTGATGCAGCCCAAAATTGCATTTGCATATGAAATCTACATATGAAGACTTTGTCATCTCATTTTTATGTGGAGAAGCATTATGTGCAATAATAATAAAAAAGGAAAAATCCACTAACATAGCCAAACAATACACTTGGTTGATTGTATAAATCTGGTCAGAAGCTCAAAAGCCTTTCACTGGCATGAGAAGTGTTCCTTATGCAGGAGGAAGCCTCCACTATTACCTGATCAGATTAACAGAATTCAACCTGGTATTAACTCTTCCATATGCTCTTATGTCTTTCTCTTGCTTAGTCACTTAAGTTACACATGACTTTTTAAATCAGTTAACAGTGAAGCCAGTTTTGTTCATTTAAAAACAACAATCTGTTGTGTAGGAGTACATTGAAAAATTACTCTCAAGTCCTTGAAGTCATTAGATTTTCTTCAAAGTTTCAATGCCTCGAGCTTTGCCCTAGGCTACCAAAAGACGTAATGCACTATTCAAAATGCTATTCAAATAAAGAGAGACCTTAAAGTTCAAGCAGCATAGTTTAACAGCATTTTTTTTCAGGTCTGTAAACTGGTCTTTTTATATGTTAAAACATTAAACCAAGGGCATTAAGCAGCTATTGACTTAACTTTATAATATAACTAGAAGTAATGCCCGTTATGGGAAGAAATACAACAGGATCTAGAAGGAAGCTCCAGATGAGTGTCCCGACTATGGCTGGTGGGGCGGCAGAGGGAAGCGGAAAATGGAGGGAGGCAAGCCATGTTTCTTTCCTTCTGCTTAGCTATAAGGCAGGGCTGTCTCACGTCATTTTGCTGCCCAAAGTGGGTAGAATGGGAGGACAGCCTCATGGTAACAGATATGGTTCTCTTCACCTCTGACTTATTTTTTGAGTGGGAGGGGGGTGTTATGCAGTGGCAGCTACTGAGGTAGAAAAGCACCTCCTTCTGTGCCATGTTTTCTGGGTTCCAAGGGTCTGGAAAGTAGTTCCATAGCTGATTACCCAGTTGCCAACTCTGGGTTGGGAAATACCTGTAGATTTGAGGGGGAGAACCTGGGGAGGGCAGGATTTGGGGTGGGGAGGGACCTCAGTAGGGTATAATGCCATAAGCTCCACTGCCCAAAGCAGACATTGTCTCCAGGAGAACTGATCTTGGTCATCTGGACATCAGTTTTAATAGCTGGAGATCTCCAGGTGCCGCCTGGAGGTTGGATTATGTTAATTTGGGGCTATGCAGTGGCAGCTAAGGTAGAAAAGCACCTCCTCCTATGCCATGTTTTCTGGGTTCCAAGGGTCTGGAAAGTGGTACCATAGCCAATTACACGGTTGCCAACTCTGGGTTGGGAAATACCTGTAGATTTGAGGGGTAGAGCCTGGGGAGGGCAGGATTTTGGGTGGGGAGGGACCTCAGCAGGGTATAATGCCATAGAACCTACTGCCCAAAGCAGCCATTGTCTCCAAGAGAACTGATCTGGGTCATCTGGACATCAGTTTTAATAGCTGAAGCCCTGACTGCTACGTCACATTGGCTGTCATACAGGGGCCATCTCAGCAGGATATAAGGACACAGAGTCCACCATTTTCTCCAGGGGAACTGATCTCTGCCATCTGGAAAGCAGTTGTGATTCTGAGTGATCTTTAGCCCTCACCTGGAGATTTGCAACCATGGTTTCCCCCAACAGACACGAAGGGGAAATTTATTTTACCTCAGAACATCAACAGCAAACTGTTTAGAATGTTAGAGGGAAAGGCCAGTGAGGCCGCATATGCATATGACCTCTGTGTTCCGAGGCAAAGGCGAATCAGGCCACATGTGCAAATGACCTCTGTGTTCTGACTGGTTGTGTGTGGGGGGGGAACAGCAAACTGTTTAGAATGTTGGAGGCAGGACTCAGGCAAAGCAGCTAGTCGATAGGGAGACCCTCTGAATGACAGATCAGAGAGCGAACTCATTTTGGAGCATGTTGGAATGCTCAGGGGAGTCCATGACCAAAATAGAATTATATATACCGGAGGATAATAGAAAAGAACTGAGCAGTGACTCGCAAAAGCTCATACTGTGCCACATATTTTGTTAGTCTTTAAAGTGCTACTGGACTTGCTCTTCCCCCCCCCCCCGGAGGGGATTTTTTAATTGCATTTTTATTAAGACTACAAACTACAACAGAAATAAGGAAAGGGACTACATTTAGGGATAAAGAAAAGATACCCACTACCAGTGTTCCCTCTACGTTAGAGGGCTTCTAATGTCTTGGCCCCACTGGTGGACCTCCTGATGGCACTGGTATTTCTGGCCACTGTGTGATACAGAGTTTTGGACTGGATGGGCCTTTGGCCTGATCCAACATTGGCATCTCTTATGTTCTTATGTTCTTAAGTTGAGTTAGGTAAGCTGGCTCACAGTTTTTCAGCCTCCAGCTCACAGCTTTTTGCCTTAGCTCAGGAAGGATGGCTCCAGAGCAAACTAATTTCTGCAGCAGCCAAATCGCCAGCTCACCACTTTAATGCCGGTCGCTCACAAAGTAGGATTTTTGCTCACAGCACTCCGCAGCTTAGAGGGAACCTTGCCCACTACTACCTAAAAACCTAAGAGAGGAGATCATCAAATTAGTTTAACATACGTTATCTCTCAATCATGCTAGCCCCATTATGAACTGAGTTAAGTATAGTATTATCTTTTTCAAATCTTATATTTGTTAACAAGAAAGACCCCTAAGCATCTAGTGTCAATATTTTCAAAGGCACAATTCAGAGTCCTTCAGCCTTCATTTTCCCTTGCCCAGTCTCTTACGCAATTTATAAGGACTTTTAGGGGCAGCTGCCCCTTTCTCTGATAGAGAGTTCTCTCCGGAAGACCCCGAGTCCAGCTCGCCACTGGACTTGCTGTCCATCCCTTCTTTCTCTTCCTCCTCTGGCTCTCCCAGCTGGACTCTTAAAAATTCCCATGCTTCTGAACAGAGTCAATCTTTTCCTTTTTGTCCTTAATTTTGAAGGTTATGCCTTCCGGAGTTAGCCATCTGTATCCAATTGCATTTGTCTGGAGAAAAAGAATTAAATCTTTGTACTTCTTTCTCCTTTGTCTTATTTCAAATGGAATGTCTTTTAAAATTCTGAAAGTATTATCTCCAACTTTCAAGGATACTCCAGATGCCGCTTTCAGGATTGCATCCCTCACATGCCTCTTTGAGAATCTTATCACTATTTCCCCAGGCAGATTATTTTTATTTATATATCCTGAATATGACCTATAGGCCACATCCATATCACTCAGCAAAGATTCCGCCTTCATCTCTGTCACTGGGGCCAGTATTTCACTCATCAGTTCCTTCAGATTCTCTCCCTTAGTCTCTGGAATGCCCTGGAAGCGAAGAATCATATTAGCTTTTTCCATTTGTAGTTGTAACAGCTGATCTTCCGTGGAGATTTGCTTTTTTTCCAGTTTTTGTACTTTTTCTTCACCCTTTGGGCAGTGGCGTCCACTTCTTTCACCTTCTCAGCTGTTTGATTCATCATTTTAAGAGTCTCGTTCAACTGTTTTTGCTGAGTGGTGATACATTGATTCATTGTTGACAGCTGCTCCTCGAGATTATTCATCTGATCCAGCAGGGGGCGCATGGATTCCGCCAATGTCTTTGCCAGCTCATTGGTTCCTTCCGGTCTTGGGCTCTCAGTTCCTTTCGCTTTTAGAAGTTTCTCTTTCTCCGTCCTCTTCCCCGCCATCTTTATAGATTGTTTACTTTAGCCAATATTTTAAAAGTCTCTGAATATGCGCTTATACGGTCAAGCTCGCCTTGGTAAGTCTTTCTCAACAGTTTTGTTCGCTTTCTCTTCTGCTCCCCCCTCCAATTTGCTTAAACGCTTGTGTGCATGGGAGGCGTCCCTCCCCCGCTCGCCTCACTTTCTATTCCGTGGAGTGGGGAGCTTTCTTTTCATTTTAACTAGTACGCTTTAATTGGATTCACATTCATAATTGGTCATCAGACCTTGTTTAAGCTCCATTTCTGTCACTCGACCTCCTGCGCTTGCCCCGGTCGGTGTAACTTAGTTCCATTCGGCCTCACAGCTCGAAGAACCGTCAGGACGGAGAGGCGCCTCAATTCCCTGGCATCACGCCGGCAAAGAGGCGACCTCTCAGGAGTCCCATGGCCAGAGCCCTTCAGCCGGGTCCCTGGGGAGGGGGTGACGAACCTGCGCATCCCCTCCTTTGGCTGGAGCGCAGCTTCACCCCCAGGAGGTCCGGGAGGTGAGTCTGCTAGCACGCCGCCATCAACCGGAAGTCCTTGACTTGCTCTTTTCTACTGCTACAGACTAACACCCATCTTGATCTATCTCCATAATATAATAATGAAATCCAGGCTCACATTTGAAGTCTTTTTTTCTGCACTGAAGTATATCAAATGAACAAAAGAAATAAGAAGAATGAAAGAATGGAGAACTTGGAAAAAAGGGGAGAGCAAGGAAGCAGAGTTAAAGTGCTTTAACATGAATGTACTTCTCTACACCATAAATGAAAAAGCTGGCTGTGTCAACTCCCATTCTTACTATAGCCTCCATCACCCATGACTTTTGTCCACTTTATCTAATTACTTCATTTAAACCCTACATTTCACAGTGAAAATCAATAATAATAATAATAATAATAATGGCTGTGTCAACTCCCATTCTTACTATAGCCTCCATCACCCATGACTTTTGTCCACTTTATCTAATTACTTCATTTAAACCCTACATTTCACACTGAGAATCAATAATAATAATAATAATAATAATAATAATAATAATAATAATAATAATAATAATAATAATAATAATAATAATAATAATAATAATAATAATAATAATAATAATAATAATAATAATAATAATA